>NC_135449.1:15793106-15943106 GCF_051991255.1 Vanacampus margaritifer
CAATTAAAAATGACTTATTACTTCGTCTGGCCTGCAGGCAAAAATGCTGCAAAAAATATCCTCCTGAAGGCACACCGCTACTGTGCTTTTCCCAGTGTGCCTGTCCGCGTAGCGATGTGTGTTCGCGCATCCATAGTCAGTTTCCCAGTAGAAAAGTCCTTTACGCAAATAGGCAGATCGCTGCACAGCCTTTTTACGTCGCTGGATTATTCCTATGTGAACGTACGTTTGCACGGTGCATTCGTGAATTCAAAACACACTTAGTGCACAGCAAAGCGGTAAGATGACGCCACTCTGAAGAATATAAAACTATTTTCACGCCTTTCTTTTGAGGAAAAACGTCAGCTTTTGAAGGATGGGAGACCAACGCCTTAGCTACAGGATCTTCAGCAAAGTAAGGGACAAAGAATTATTCGTACTTTTCAAAAAGAATAGTGCAAAAGGAAAAATTGGCTCTGTGGATGTGCTTCGATTAACTGGCTGTTTCACTTTACATGGTGTTTGGTATTGCTTTTGCTAGCCTGATTTTGTGAGCAATTAGGCTGTTTTACAGGGAGATATTACCGTGGCAGTCAGAACGCACACTGGCTTTGACAGTGGCCCAGAACTTTAGCTGAGTGACAAATGTTGAGTTGCCGCACCGGAGGCGATGGGTACGAACCCCGCAGAGGAGGCATATGTTAAAATAGTTAGAGTAGACTGTATGGCATCTTGTATCTGAATATCAAATATCTTGAGGTCGGGCTGAGTGACCTCTTTTTTGGGAAATGAAAATATGGTCACCCTAAGATAGGTTGTACACTTGCCTTCCGACACACAAATTTGTAATTGGTGTGTGCATCTCAATTTGCGACTGCCTGCCTACTCAAACCTAGAGCTCACTGCACGTCACTGTGTTACATAAATGCATGTATTCAATATTTAAATTATTCAACACAAACTACCTTCATATGAGGCTTAGTTATATAATATGTGATAGCATACTACCCTGATAACATGCTAACAGAAACTGATGTGACACCACAAATGGGCAAACAAATTTGTGCACTAACACTTAACACCAAGGCCATAAAGTCAATAAAGTTACCTTCTGGAATTCACACATAATAATAAATGTTGGGGAATACAGAAAAATTGTTGTGGGGAAGTAGCATAGTAGCTTCATTTAGAGAGAAGCAGAACAATGCTTTAACATTTTGACCTTATTTGAGGTGCATTCAAATACACTCAAATGTATTAAACCTAACAATAACACCAAGATTCCACCAGATGGCGCTAGAGTAGTATTTTATTTAGTTTGGTCTGGTCAGAAAAAAAACGGAAGATAGGTTCTTAAAAAAAATAAAGAAAAAAAGACAAATATGCAAGTTTGTGAATGTCAAACTGCAAATGTGCATATGTATGTAGTAAGGGTATGTCAAAATTGGCATTTCATTGAAAAAAAAAATTCCGAATCAGATGCGCAGTAAACTGAAGTCTCAACAGATATGCTGAAGTGTCATGATGAAAGTTTATGCGTGGCTTTAATTTCAGGTGGGTTTCCAAATTGTACAACAATAGTAGCATACACATTTTTATTGCTGTATTTAGTTTTTTAGCTTTCAATGAGACTTTAAAAATGCATGACTTTTTCATTCTTTTTTTCTTTTTTTATCTGTATTGTTTCAGTTACTCAGCGCTGAAAAAAGATGGCCAGCGAATGTCTGTCCTTGTGAAGCAAGGTCATAAGGTTGAGGCCAAACCTGCGAGATCTGTCACAGTGTACAACTTGACCTTGCAAGAGTTCAAACTGCCCTTCTTCACTTTAGGTTTGTATTCCTTGCATGATGTTCATTTCTTGCTTTTCTCAGTTGTAAGAGAGCAACAAAAATGAAGGAATTGTTTTTGTTTGTTTTTCATTGCAGAAATTGAATGTGGCGGTGGATTTTATGTGAGGAGCTTGGTGGATGACCTGGGAAAAGGTTGGATCTATGATAAACTCCGTCAAATCCCAAATCAACCTACCTAATAGAGTGTCTTCAAATGATCTGTATTTGTCTGCCGCAGCACTCGCGTCGTGTGCTCACGTCAAGGAGCTGGTCCGTACTAAGCAGGGTCAGTTCACTTTGGAGCAGCATGCCTTACACGAGGAACACTGGACACTGGAACACATCCTCAAATCACTGCAACTGTGTCCAGATTCAAAAGAGAGTCAGGATGATGTGGCAGTGCCAGAAGGTGGAACATGAGCAACAGTGAATAGAGAGAAACTGATTCAGATCTGAGTCAACCACTATGCAGTGTCTTTCATAATCATTTTTATTAGGATTCTTTTCCAGGAGAGTATCACTTTTTTTTTTAACTTGCTGTTTGTTTATACACTTGTGTAAATTATATATTTTTTTGCATTCCGTGCTTTCATTATTTGTAAACATTGTAGTTTTCAATACGGTTTATTTTTTTACTTCCATTATGTGCAAAGAAAAAAAAGAAGTGGATCCACTACTGTACACATCTGTGGGTCAGCAGCCAGCACATTAGCATGTGTTGCATAAATACACCGTTGAATTACGATAACGTTCCTCTTTATTTTGAGTCATTCTAATCTGCATTGTTGTGTTTAAGGTGATAGTTTCCTTTTATTACTGGTGGTAAAAATGATTGCAATAATTAAACAATCATCATACATTATTAGGCAAATCCATTTTTGTTCATTTTTCTAAATCTATGCACTAGCTTTAATCCGCTATTTCAAGGTTTAAAAATTATTTTCTATTTTGGCAGAGCTGCCTCACAAAGTTACTTTTTGGTGATATATTGCCATCCGCCCTCATAGATTTTCCTTTTAACAATGCTCCACAGATTCTCAATAGGGTTGAGGTCAGGGGATGATGTTGGCCGCACAATGAGTTTTTTTGTTGACATTGAAGAACTTTATTGTTTTAATTCAAATACTCTTTTGAATTTGCTGCCTGAAACATGTTCCCTAAACGCAACAAAAGACTGGGAAAGCTGTGATATCCTTGAAAGGCTTGGTTGTTCACAAGCAAGGATGGGTTAAGGTCACTTTGTGACCAACTGTATGAGAAAATAGTCTTAACAGTTTAAGAACATTTCTTAAAATACAATTTCAAAGAAATTAATGAGTTAATCATCTGCAGTTACTATCAAAACATTCTGAAAGTGTTGAGGGGCTGTACTGGTTGACACGCTTCTCTACAACATCAAATAAATAGATAAGTGACATATTCAGTTGAGAAAGTTGCATCTTTTAATGGAACTACAAAAAGCTAACTGTTTAAAATGAGCTGTTCAGGTCTGTTGGTGGCAGCTTCTCTGCCATTTCAAAATCTTTGGTTAAGACATGCACTTAAAAAAAGATTATCGAATAAGGTAGCTATCATTATTACTTGATTTTGAATTGTCATAGGCTACACATACTATTGTTATTGTTCCGAAAGATAGGCCTATACTCAACAGTTGCAGTTTTTTGTTATTCATTTGAAAGCAGCACCAGAGCGATTTGTCAGCGGTAACATTTATGGCGCCAGCTGTCACGGAGCTCCTGCTCCTATTGAAAAGTTATCAATCGTTTTGGGCAGTAGTCTGACGCCAACGGGATCAATGAGCTGTAATTATTGTCTCAGTCCAAATATTAGCAGTTTGGTGCTTTCTTTCGTGTATTCAAGGCTGGTTTCATCCGTGTTTGCTCTCGGAGTCCTTTTTATCTAAATTGCAGCATTTGGGAAAGTTGGCTGGTAGCGGCGCGCGTTTTAAACACTCATCACAAAATCGAACAATCCAATTCGATAAGTGAGCCCATTTGTCAGCGGGTAAGCGTCTAGCTTCCACTCGGCACTGGGCCGTGACTACATAGTGGCCGCGTTTATCATGAAAATCGTAAATTAACACGTGATAATGCAACTGGGAAAAAGAGACATCAATAATCGTGGAACAGGATTCATATGGGGAAGATAAGCATACATCTGCGACTCATTGTCACTGATTGTGGCTATCTTTCCTTCAACATTCTAATCCTGAGTTAATCACTCGTCGTTAAACGGCACCGTTTAGAATGTAGATTGGAGACTTGGAGGTCTAATATATTTCAAGATAAGGCGCTATAGTCAAAGAACAGTTTAACATTACACTGTAAAATAAAATTAAAAATCCGTTATTTTTACGGGGGGGGGGTGTCAGTTGTGGTTACTAGAAAAACTGAAGAAAAAAATACTGTGCAAATATAAACAACTTTAAAGATCATACTAATATTATTATATATTATAATATAACTAATACTAATTTATTGTATGTATTAAATAAAATGATTAGGGGAGACCGGGGATAATAGTCACACTTTTTTAGCACGTGTAACTCATTGTCTGTTTGTGCTAGAGATCTCAAATTTTGATATATGGTGCCCATATTTGTCTGCTATAAATGACACGCACTTGGATTTCTACTAGACCATCACAGATTATGTAATGTAATGTTAAACACAAAGTGGTATGTTGTTACAACATGCCCCAGTACCAGGGTGAGTTGTAACACTACTTGGGGATGGATGTAACAATTACATTATTATGCTTAAAAAAGATCCATGCTACTAAATTTATTGAAGCACTTAAATGAATAATAAAGAGGAACCATAAACTTGTTAGACTACAATAATATATTTTTTTTTTTACAGAATTATTCTGTTAAATACAGCTGCCCTTTTCCATAAAAACTTTTTTTTTTTTATAGTGTACTGGATAAATTAATAAATAGGCCTACAGTACCTATATCAATTTAAAATTAACATAATGCATTTTAAATTAACAATACATTTTACATTAACATCACATTTTAAATTAACATAATACATTTAATTCACTCTTTATATTAAGGGTTAATGTATATCTAAAGATTCTTATCTGTCATATGAATATTTCTTTTGGCATAAAAAAAATGTATACCAGAGAACCGCCTGACAATTTTTTTTATTGTAATACTGCTATCATGTAGTTTTAATTGTATCCCAATGTTTTTTTGTTTTACAGGTTGTTTAAATTACAGTAATTTGTAAATTCTCAACAACAAAAAAGTGGTCTTTCTTACTGTCAATCAACAATTGTGTTTGGTTCATGTAATTATACACAATGCTTCATTGTTTTTGTATTTACAGCGTTTGTTTGTCACGATTTTACAGGAATTGAAATTCACTGTTAATTCTATACAGACATTTGTGTACATGTAGCCATCACTGCAACCCTTTTTGAATATTTACTCTACATGTGAAAATGAAATGGGCCTATTTGACACCTGCTCAATTATTGTAGCATATAGTTGAAATTGCAATCATCATTAGCCTACCTAGGTCTGTATGCACTGTTAACCCAAATAAGTTAGCAGAACTAAAAAAATAAATAAAATAAAAGTGCTGGAGCCTATCCCATCTGCTTTCGGGAAGTATAGGCAGGGTACACTCTGAACTGGTTGCCAGCCAATCACAGGGCACACACAGATAATCTAGGGCAGACGTGGGCAATCTCGGTCCTCGAGGGCCGGAGTCCTGCAGGTTTTGGAGGTTTCTCACTTCCAACACAAGCTGATTCCAATCAACAGGATCGTTATCAGGCTTATGCAGAGCTTGCTGATGAGCTGATCATATATCAGCTGTGTTGGAGAAGGGCAACATGCAAAACCTGCAGGACTTCGGCCCTCGATGCCCACCTCTGATCTAGGGACAATTCGGTGTTCAATTAACATACCATGCATATTTTTCGGAATGTGGGAGGAAACTGGAGTACCCGTACAAAAAAACCCATGCAGGAACGTAGAGAACGTGCAATTTTGCTATGGGCATATGATTATAATCTAACATAAATTATTTTTAATTTATTTAAACCAGATAGGAAACTAAGAACAAATGATAATTTACAATGTCAACTATAGGGCTGAAATACAATTACAAATTAATAAGTAAAATAAATTATTAAACATCGGCTAATGTGTGTTTTTAAGTTACCCAAAAACTAGTATAGTTCAATTTAATCAAAACGTTTTAGTACAAATTACTCATAAAAGCATACAAAGTTACACCAACTTAAAAAAGTTAAGTTAGTAGTAGTTTTCATAAAACTTTGAGAATTGTGTACTTAATCTATTTGATTATTTTGAATGCTTGGGTTTACAGTGTGGTAACAACAAAAACAAACAACAACCTCAACGTTTTGCCTTTGTTTGCTCATTGCTGACTGGCTGCAAGGAATCACATGCATGGTCCTACATATAGAACCATCTTAAAATTACATGTGGCACTGGTTTGAGGCTTGCATATGGGATTCTGGACCATGACCAAAGAGATAACGTAACCCTTTAAGATATTTATTATACTAAATTTCCTAATGTCAACAGAACATTTTAATCAGAGATGACTTCATGTGTGCCTTAATTTATTGTTGACGCTAATTTAAAATATGTCTATACTCTTAATGTCAAATCCTGCATGTGAATCACCCACTAAAGCTGTAATAGGCATGATAATCACTGTGAATTAAGATGGTGTCAACATGAGTTCATTTACTCTGTCAGGCCTATTCAAATTTGAGTTTCGACAACAGAATTTTATCACTTTTGTATAGGCCCACAGATCATATTCTGGAATTATAGCCCCAGTTTCTCCTGATATGAAAGAAAATATAGCAAAATTTAGCATTGTACAAAAAATATTTTCCTATTAACTAACAGACTATTTGAGCGTCTTTGTTTTGTTGAGTGGCAATTATCTTTTGTCAACTGTCATCTGATCACTGAACGTCTGCATGGGTCGATTGGAGGAGACGAGGGAGCCAATGAGAAACGTTCGCTGTCCACCTGGAGGAAATGACTCGTCCATTTATCTCCTCCCTTCTGCGCCTGCAGCCAGATAACAGTCCAACAGTTGGATCGGGACCTCCTTATACAACCTCCTCCACGCCACTGAAATTGTTTTGACTTAACGGACACAGCAAATATTGTTGTGCTAAAAAAGTGGGGGGGAAACTGAGCTTTCGTCCAAAACAGGTTGCTATAGAGAAGGGCAATACGACCACCATGAACGCCCCTCTTTACGCGCCGACTGCCATCCAGCAAGCTCACCCGACTCCCTTCTACATCGAAGACATTCTAGGGAGGACTGATAACACCACCGGCAACTCTTCGTCTTCTTCTTCCTCCACCTCCACCACTTCGTCATGCTCCTCCACTCCGATCATGCCCACGCCGACTTTCCCATCGCCGAACTCTTCCTTTACAAACTTCATCTCATCTTACCGGACGCCAATTTACGAACCGACGCCGATCCATCCAGCGCTGTCCCACCACCACGCGACCGCAGCTTTCACCGCCACGTACGCTTCGGCTGGGGCTTTCACGGGCTCCGTGTACCCCTTCCACCATCAGCAGCACCATCGAGCATTGGGAGAGTATGCACATACCTTGCTAAGACACGACCATCTCGGTGAGTGAGTATTAAGAACTGTGTCATTATATTTCGGCGAATACCGATATGACCCTAAGACTTATAGCCTAACCTTTGGCGCCTTATTATTATTTTTCGCTGCATGTTTTACTGACAGTATTCTCCTGAAATCTTCAAATCTGTGTGAAATATTTGCCACGAGAGTCTAAGTCATCCGTATTTTCCAAATATGTTTAAAGCAATTGTCCCGTTTCCGGTTGTTTGTTGCACCACTTTACTATACTTTGCACAGCACATAACAACACTACCGCAGGCACAATGCATTGCTTTCATATTATTATTACTACCGTATGGTTGGCTAATATAATTTTACCTTCACAACGTAGTGTTGATTAATATAATTTTCAGAATGCACTATATGCCTCCTGATGGGGGGAGGGGGGAGGGGGGGTAATTGTAATTGTGATGCATCTGGCTGTCAACTTGTTAGAATTGCATATAGTTTTAATTACAGTCTTACCTCGACCACTGTCCTGGGCAACAAGATTGTCATCCTTCTTCACTGTTATGAACTTTGATTTTTATTGTCATCTTCTTGAACAAAGAACATACACTCAGAAGTGTAACAAAAAGTATTCTTTCTGGACTCCCTTTATTCAGCGGCCTTTAAATGGCACCTGACTTTTGAGCCAGAGAACAGTTGGGACATAAAATATTTACCCATGGATTCTGATAATTACCCTATAGGTAGGCTACAAGTAAAACTCTCTCTTTCTGAAATTGTGTCCAAACATTGGACTGATGTGCTGGTAAAGTCATTGTATCATATATGGATAAAAGTCCATGATGATTATTATGTGCCAATGACTTTGCCCAAACTCACCCTTGTGACTTTGCTGCGTTGCCAACAAGACTATTTTTGCATAAGAACATCACGCTTGATCATGCATGCATATCAACTGGGTGCAGTGCACTTTGAAGAAACCACATAAGCATTAAATGCCCTTAAAGTAAACACCACACACACACTAATGTAGCCTATATGAGAACCCCATGGGCGTTTCTAGTCCATTTTTGCGGGTGTTCAAACACCCCTAAATTGGATCCCTTCACCCCTAAAACTTAAGTGATTATTTGTTGTGTTTTTTTTAAATTATCTGTCTTTTTTAAAATAAGCAATAGAGAAGTGTTTTGAAACTTGAAACATAATGTTTTAACAACAAAATCACAGCTCGGAGAACGGGTGTCAACCGTCCTAAACCGCTCGTGGGAGTCGATGTAAACATGACGTGATTTATCAAGATGGTGATCATTCATCTAAGCACAGTAGTTGTGGTAGTTTTTACAGTTTTATTAAAGCAACATTAAAAACAAAGTTTAAATGGATACTTGACTCATTGAGCCATCTTCAATGGTATAAAGTTAATATTTTGTCCAGAATTAATTTGATAACTTTATTATTTTTCATGTACAAAAATATCTTTACAAAAATATTTTTTTTTACTTGCTATCGACTGAAGATGACATTAGCTGAAGAAGTAGGTAATGACCAATTATGGCTCAATTTGCTGACCAAACTCAGAAAACAGGTGAGCCATGCTTGGTCGTTACCTATTCCTCAGCACAGGTGATGTCATCTTAAGTCGACAGCAAGTGGAAAAAAAATGTTTTTAAAGGTATTAATTGTTCGTGAAAAATAATGAAGTTATCAAATTAATTCTGGACACAATTTGAACTTTTTACTGTTGATGAGTCAAGTATCCCTTTAAATGTGGAAACAATGACAAGAATGTGCACCAAAGTTAAGACAGAGCATGCACAGAACGGACCAATGTGCTGTTCTTCCTGTCACCATAGAGGGAGCTGTTGGGGGGGGGGGGGGTTGTAATTTCATTGCCTGGAAATCCAGACTCACTTGCGGCTTTGCGGGTGAGTGAGTCTGGTCAACCCCCCAATCAGTGGATTTCTGAGGTGGGGCAAATCTGAGCTAACAGACAGAATTAACCAATGAGCGAAGAGCGGACGGACGTGACGTCAGAAAAGCAACTGTTGAAGTGTTTTTGTTTTTCGAGACGGAGTAAAAATCCAACATGGCTACTAGCCGAAAAAAGAGAATAGTGAATGACTTATGTCATTGTTACGGAAAAATTTGAAGAGTGAAGCGTGACGTTGCTCATGAAGACGACGTCACGCAAAAAGACAAATTTGATTGGCCAGTTTGTTTTCGGCCACAGCCAAATCGCTGTCTATGGACACCTGTTCTTTGTCAAGAAAGTGGGTGTGGCTTGCCAGGCTAATAATTTTGTGCTTTGAAAGACAACTAATACGGTTGTTTAAATTTGACATGTTGGAGTGTTAATATTAAAGCCAAGATGTCACTAACAAGCTAATGAATTGGAAGAATGCTTGACCAAAATGTGCTAAGCTTGGTTTTCCATCAACGTAAGAATGAAATAGCGTTCAAATTGACAAAATCGTTACATTTATCTTGCCTGGAGCCCACCACCCTATAACCTATGACCCTAGAATCGCCCCTGGAGGGCCCTAACCAATCAGTCTGCTTTTGGTGGTGATGGGACTGTTTGTTTGTGGATGGGTCTATGCTATGTGGTGACCTTGACTGTTTTCCTGGTCTTCTATTGTTCGGAAAGATCAAAACAGCGAGTCAACAAGTGACTAAACCATATGTGCCCCCTAAATCACTTGTTATTTTGCGTGGAAACTGTAAAGTTTTAATGGCGTCTATCCTATATTGAGGCCAGTGGACACATGTGGTTGTATAGATAGAATTGTTTAGTGGTCTTGTAGCTCCGTGGGTGTGATATTGCAGGCGATAAAGTTCTTTTAAGTGGAGCGTGACAAGCAGGTCATGTGACTTTGGTGTCGTGCTGAATGAGCTCCGGGGCCTGTTCCGTTGCCTTGCGGAAGCCGTGAGCTTGTCGATAGGAGTAAATCTGGTCTCAGAAGCTGTTGAATGTTTTCCTGTCTCACTCTGACCAGCCGCTTCCTCGGGAGCCCGCTGCACGCTGCTGATTATTTTATCGACATCCTCAATACAGACATATTCAGGAAACACTCAGCCTCTGATAGCCCGGGATCCGTTTTTCACATATTGTTGCACTTCCTCTGCACGGCCAGTGAGGATGTGACTGACTTTCTTTATGATTACAAACAGGGCTGCACCTATTGCGAAAAAGTGTCACTTCTGAATGAGTGTGCAAGAATGCAAAACTTTGCTCCAAAATATAGCCTCAATGGTAAATTTAGGTTCGACTCATCCCAAATCATGCTCGGTATATTTGACATTTTCGTCATTATCCATGTGAAATCAAAGCGTTAATTTTAATACATGTTTGTATCAACTCAACTTGGATACAAATTATTTTGCAGTTCGTTTCATTGCAAAATTATAAATTAGTTTTTCGCTTGGGTCAAAATCTCAGCCCTGCTCATGCTTGGTTCCAACCAAGACCGACAGCAAAAAAAAAAAAAAAAAAAAATAGAAAGAAGAAAGAAGAAAAAAACACTTTCGCCCATGAGTGCACTTTGATTGTGTAAATGAGAAGAGGACATGCGTGTCTGTCGGCCATAATCACGCCACGAAGCAGGAAACACATGAAGCGGATATTTGGCCATAGTTTAGTCTCTGTCACGACCTTCCCGAAAAAGAAAGCGTGCATGGCAGTGCACAGCTGCAACAACTATTGTTTGTTCCTCACTATTAACCTGACGGGAAACCAGACTTGAATCTAGCTAAAACACTAGACACTTCTATTGCAATGCTGTTTGCTGATAATTTTCCAGGTTGAGCAGTTTATCTTTATTTTGAAATATAGCCGCGCGGGAAACATCAGGAAAAATCCTTCAAAAGCCCCCCCAAAAACTCGATATATATAGCCTAATGAAGTTTAAAAAAAGAAAAAAGAAGATATAGACGCATCTGAACAGAATAATATTTAATGTTTTGGTTGCATATTTCACATTAAAATAACATTAAAATATAAGTTATTTTTTTTTATAATTTATTTCATTTAGCATACAGAAATAGGCCTATACTTACAAATTCAGTTAATCCAAACGGGCAGAGATTCTTGTCATATACAGTATAGCCACTGCAGGTGACGGCCGCAATTTAAGACCTTCTCGTCTAACCTTTTTTCCCCCAATATCTTGTGTCTGTAATAATGTAATTAACGATTATAAAACTTTTCATTAGTCATTTTTATCTATCTATCCATTCATTTTAATTATAAATAAATAGTGAGGCGTCTCTTACAATAGAACTAATTAGAACGAGTTCGGAATGTGACAATTGTTACTATACGCGGCCATTGATGTATTTTTTATTATTATTATTACATTAACCAACGTTACGTTACGTTACCAAATCGACAGCTCATGGAAAATAAAAGTAATTTTACGCAAATGCGTATACGGTAACTTGCACTGTAAAACTTGTGATACTTGTGAAGACTTGTGCTTCATTGGCGTAAGTCAGTTTGCACATGCTGCTATTATTTTTTTGTCAAAAATAAATAAATAAATAAATAAATAAATAAATAAAATATCCATGTGCCTTCTTCCAATTATAGGGAAACCTCTGCTGTGGACCCCCTTTATCCAGCGGCCCTTACATAAGCGGAAAGGCGGTCAGGTCCGCTTCTCCAACGACCAAACCATCGAACTGGAAAAGAAGTTCGAGACCCAGAAGTACCTTTCACCTCCGGAGAGGAAAAGACTGGCCAAGATGTTGCAGCTAAGCGAACGACAGGTGAGCAAACAAACAAACAAACAAACAAAAAGTTCACTGAGATTAACGAGATATGACACCGCATTTGAATAGACTGACTCATTAACAATTCAACATTTTTTTGTTTGGCTTTATTGAACATATAAACATGAAGAAAACACAAAACACATTACAAGTATAAAATATAAGTTGAAGTGAAATTAAAAACAAGAATAGGAAGAAAGAAAATATTTTATATTTTTAAAAGGGGTAAGAGGAAGTTAAAAACGTATGTAGTCCTACCCCTTATTCGTTTTATGTAACAATTAGGTTAATGTATTTCAACAAAAGAAAAAAGTATAAACCTAGTCATATATACAAGTGCACTTTAGTGTATTTTTTTTTTTAACTTTACTTTTAAACATTTTTTTAAATTCAGCAAGTGACTGACATCTCAGGTCAATTCCAAAATCATTCCACAAATTAACACCTTTTACAGAAATACATACCATTGTTTAATATTTGTTCTTGTTTTATTTTTTGTTGACACTTGTACCCCTTATGTTATAAGCACTCTCTCTAATTTCAAACAGCTTCTGTGGCAGAGTAGATTGTTGTGTACTTTATACATTATTTGTGCTATTTTAAATTCAACTAAGTCGTAAATTTTCATTGTATTTGATTTAAAAAATTGAGAATGAGTTTGTTCTGTATATTTTGCTCGATTAGTAATTCTTATGGCTCTTTTTTTTGCAGTTTGAAAACAGGATCAGTATTTGTTTTATATGCGTTTCCCCAGATTTCCACTGAATAGGTCAGATATGGTAATTATAATAAACAATATAATGTGTATAAGGATTTCAGGAAATTCTTAGTTTTAGAGAGTATCCCTATAATTTTTGACATTTTTCTTTTGACATTATCTATGTGTGACTTTTAACATTTATCAAACATGATTTAAATAACAACATTAATAGATATGGAATAACAAATGAAGAAAAAGGATTAGGCCTACACACTAAATGCACGCATGCAATGACGTTTACTAAATTAATCAATGCTGATAATAATAATAATAATAATAATAATAATAATAATAATAATAATAATAATAATAAAGGATTAAAAAGGTAAAATTATATATTGTTTGCTTATTAACTGTTTTGTTTTTTTCAGGTTAAAACCTGGTTCCAAAATCGACGAGCAAAATGGCGAAGACTCAAACAGGTTGGTTCATACAAATAGGCCTACATTTTCCGAGTATTTAAATTAATTATAGTTAGGCTGTTATTTAATGCACGTTCTTAATTGTATGCCCAATATTTGAATAATTCAGGAAAATCCACAAGGAGGCAAGCCGGAGGAGGAGGTCACTAGTGCGGCTAGGAGGAGTGACAAGGCAGACGGGACGTTGGAGCAATCTGGAGTCCTGTGCACGGAGCAGACACGGACTGTGGCAGACTCCCACGCGGTTGAAGCGGGTTTACACGGTGTACGATCCATGTCGCCTGCACAACAGTCCTTTGCGGAACCGGAATGGAGCCTTTCAGACGATACAGACCTGGACATAGAGGACGATAATGAGTTCACACCGACCCACCACCTCTGAGGGTGAAGACGCATAAGGGACTGGTCATATGGAAAAAATACTGCAAAAAGAATCAGCTTTTCTGATTGTGTTAATGAGATAAATGAACATTCATTACAACTGACAATTAACTTACAAATTCCAAAGAAAAACATACAAATGCATTATTTGTAAGAATAAAAAAAGGTCCAGTACGGTCTCAACTTCATGTTACACGTACACGCGCACATACTGTATGTACTTGCGCCAGTGCCTTTGTATGCTTGTGAAATGATTGTTATACGGTTTCTACTGTAAATTAGATTAGGACTGTTTTGTATGTCATTTTAAAATTGAGATTTATTGAAATAATCGACGCAGGAACAAGCTCAAGATGTCTAATAAACTATTCAAATTGATTAATTTGTGGAATTGTAAAATGACGTTAGTATAACAACAGATGCCTTTCAGTACATTGCAAATAATGCTATACTAATATAAATAGCCTAAAACAGGTTTTCACGTGGCTATATAATGAAAAAACAAAAAGGAAAAACTGTAAGTAGTAAAAACAGTAAGTAGGCTCACATCATGTTGACTATTTGTTTGTTTGTTTATTGAACATAAACCAGTAACAGAAATATTGTAATTAAAAATGAAAAATATTTAAAAGAAAAGTAATGTTTTACACACAGGTCATCATCATAATTTACATGTTCAAAAGGGAGTATATGAACAAATATTAAGCTAAAGACTATTGTTAAATTATAACTGACACATTACACGAGAAGCTACAGTACGTGTGTGTGTGTGTGTGTGTGTGTGCGTGGGTGTGTGGTTTCTGTAGAACAAATAATGCAAATCCAAATAAACATGACCATTGATCCAGCCATTTTCTGAACAATTGCTTGTAAATGTCTCGTCTATACAATGCTAATTAGCTGAAATCAAAATTATACATATAGTTAAAATAGTAGGCTACAGGTAACATTAACTTAAATGTACATAAATGACCTACAATTATTATACTATTTAATATTGAGGCACATACTTGCTAATGCCCGCACACATTGTGAATCGAGTCAATTTGTAGAGGAACTCAAATGTGTTGTTCCCCTTCATCTGGCCATTAGCATGGATCTTAAAAGTAAGTGGCCAAAACATGCCTAATTAAAATTAAACGACTTATTTTAATACCGCAACATGACGACAACAATACTGTGGCAAATTTATTATCGCAATATTGCCGTTACACAGAATTCTGATTAAAGGTACAGTGTGTAATAAGTGACCACTAGCTATGTCAGCATAGCATAGCATAGCATAGCATGCAACCAAAATGCATGCATTTAGAAGCCCACAGAAGCATGCACACTACAGTGGATCAGAGAAACCACACTTCACAAGCCTAGCCATTCTTATTTTGGGTGAGAAAACGAACATCTCGGCGAGCTACGGCGACTTGGCAGCTGGTGGGTAGCCCGGCAAGCGGCGCAGAAAGATGGAGCGAGCTGGATTTGGTTGGAGCAACTAACAAGAGTGGCTAGCGAGAGTTAGTCACAGCCATAGGCTGGAGTGGCTAACAAGAGCGGCTGGTGGGAGAAACTAGTAAAAAACGAAAAACTAGTAAAAGTTTGTGAGAGCGAAGTTAGCAGGTGACGAGTGACGGGAGCCCGAATCACGCGACTCAGCGACAACCACCTGCAGGGCCCAGCTGTGGAAGGTAAGCGGCGGTCGACCCATTGGGTCCAACACTCTCTGCAAGCACCACCAGGGCTAACTACGTTTGCAAAGGTGTTCTTTGGGCATCAGTTGCAGGAAGATGGCGGCAAAACATGTCAGCCTCTTGTAAGGTGAGCCTACAGCCATGTAATATAATTAGTGACTACTAGACCTACGATTATATACAAAAAATGTACGTTAATGTGATTGAACATATATTTGTTTGCATATTATTGACATAAATAGTGAGTTTTAAAATGAATAAACTATTAGTTCACCACTAACTGGCACTAGGGTTCACTGACTGTACCATTCATATTGCATTTGTAGAATGTCAGCAGTTAAACAGAAAAATACTCCCATTTTCATCATTCTCATAGGGCAGCCATTTTGTCATGCTGTCAACTGAAAATGACATCGATTTTGTTCAGGGCTCAAGTAACGACCAGTGACAGTTCAGTACAGAAAACAGGTGAGTGGTGATTGGTCCTTATCTGAGCCCTGAGCAACTGTGATGTCATTTTCAGTGGACAGCAAGTGACAAAATGGCCACTGCCGCCTGAGATGGATAAAAATGCTTAGATTTGGCTGTTTAACTCATATTCCACACACATACACAATATCATGTTTAGAACAGTGAGGCTGTCCAGATCATATTGAAAAGAAAACTTTTGGGTTGAGTTTGAATTCCCCCTTAACGAAGTTTGAATTGAAACTTTTGGGAAACCATATGCATTTTTTTGCCTGTGCCAACATTTTTAAGGAGTTTTTCAGGATATAATGGCCAGCTATTTGCTTGTTAAGTAATTGACAATGGGAAAAAAAATGCTCAAAGGGATGTCCTTGAAACCGACATACCCTTTACCATAGTGTGTTAACAGGCCATAGATCTTCTATATTGGCACTTGACTGCTAAATATGAATTTACACAGTTTTATTTTTTTGCTATACACCAAGCAGGTACACTAATGTCAATATGATGTGAAAATTGTGCTACTAAAGTAGCCTATTGTATGTATGAGAAGGCCAAGTCCTTGCACAACCCTAACTCTAACCCTAATATGACACACAACCCCTAGTAATGTTATTTAAAAACAGCTAATCTAATGGTAATCTAATGGTCGCCCATTACGTTTACACAGTTGCACAGTATGTAAGTATATAGTGATAAAGGACACCAGTTGGAAACACAAAGGTTACACTTAACATCAGATTTGTATGCAATCAAAACTTAACATCAGATTTGTATGAAATCAAAGCCGATTAGCAAACTATTATGTGAATGGTTGTCCCAACACCACATTCAACTTCAAATATCTTATCATTGAAACCTCATGCAAACACTGTGAGAGGGAGTTTTTCAGTAAGAAGATTAGGTTAATAATTTAGTGAACTCTCAGAACAGCAGGGACAGATAGGAGGGCAACTGATTGATCATACAATATTTGCTCATATATATTTTTTTTAGCAGACAATTATAGTTGTTGAAGAAATGTCAGTTAAATCAAAGTGTATATTGATAGGATGGTGGATGTCTTTGGAGAATCAGAAACTATTTGGGACTGTGTGTGTGGTAGTTTTAAGGTCATAATTGCATTTACACAATAAATTTGCCTCGGTTCAATGGCCTCACACACGTATGACTCGTCCAAAACCAACAGTATGCTCATTGATCTGGGCCACTGTATTGTGTAATGCTTCACAAATTTCTCAGGGTAAAGTCAACAATTGGAAGATTAATACACACAGTTGACAGTGAAATGTTCAATAGATAGCCAGCATGCACACACACAGGCATTCACAGAATACTTGGGGATTGTCTAATGAGATTCACAACAAGATTTGTGTTGAAAAAGGTGCCATTTCTACGATATTTCAACAACATGATTATAACCAAGATCAGAACGTTAAATTAGAGGTTAGGATGCGTAACAGTTTGCCAGTTTCTGAGTTCAAATTTATTGGTGTCCAAACTATGGCCCAGGGGCCATTTGTGGCCCGCAGCATACACTAAAAATCACTAATTCGCTATGAATAATACATTTGCTTTATGTGCTGTATTTTGAATTAAATGAGCAACAACATTTATCTTCATAACACTGTGGTAAATTTATACAAGCAAAAATGTTTTTCTCCACTTTCTGTTGTGTGTCAAAGTCAAAATTGTGACCATATCACATGAATGACACAAATAACTGCTTTAAAAATGGTCAGCTTTTAACAAATTGCTCCTGTTTTATTTCTGAACTACTGGTTCAACCAATTAGTTACTTTTTTGGTTCTTAATTGAGAGATGGGCTGTTGTTTGGTGCAGTACCACATATTTTCTGGTTGGTTAAAGGGTCTCCCCAAAATCTTGTAAAATGTGTCTTAATAGAAAGCTGTTCAAATAGTAGTATTTATAAAATAATAATGAAATACATAAACAATGTGCAATTGTTTGATTGACTGATCTATATTTCAAAGTGGCCCTTGCACAGCTATGCGGAGTTGTCACTGTCACACATGGTCAAGTGCCAACTAACTTCACAGCAGTGATCTCTGGTCTTCCTGGCCAATTGTACGTCATCCACATGGAGGTTTACTTGCTCTTCCTTATAAACATACTTTGTGCATTTCGATCTTCTGCATGAGCCCCATGTCCTGCAAAAAGGACAGTAGACAATTTAAGAAAAAAAAAAAAAAAGTAAATTCTTATTTCAAATAAGCAAAATTATCCACCAACAGAACCAGAAAGTTTTAATTAAATTTACCTGTAAGATTTTGAAAAAATAAAAAAATAATACTAGGCCCATATCAACCACAGCAGTCTTGAAAATAGCACTTTTAGACTAAAAACAAGTAATATTGACTTTTTTTCAAGCTATAATAAATAGAACTATTTTCTTAAAATGCATAAGTAACTTTCTTACGCTTGGATAACTGAGTGTCAAGCAGGGAGGCAACAGGTCCCACTTGATATGACTCAGCCAGGGATTAAACCCACAACCTCCTAGTCTGATGGTAGACACTTTACCACTAGACCACTGAGCAGGTAGTGTATATACTGGAAATAGGAAAAATAAGATGAGTAAATATAACAAATTTTTTACAAGAAAAAAATGCTTACAATAAAGAGCTATATTGACTTTTGTCTGATTGTTTCCAGACTTTTATTTCTTCCATTCATCTTATTACCAGTACTAGATTCAGGGTCTTTAGGTTAATCATCTTAAAATGTGGCAAATGTTTGTTTTGAGCCTTACAGTACTTAAAACAGGCTTTTAACACTCAATGCCAAGACTGCTTTATCAAATAAGATAATTAAGTAATAAGTATCTTAACATAAGCAGAATTATCTTGCCTGACAATCTTTTTTTTTTTTTAAAGTAAGAATAATGTCAGAGCAAGCGAAGCAAATACAGGTTAAAATTAAAAAAATATTTCTTACTTAAGATTTCAGTTGTGCAGCGAGTATATTTCAGTCAATGTCAAGGACTGTGAGCTCCTCTCCTGCGTTGAATTTAAAAGAAATGATGTCAAACCAGAATGCTTTCAGTCACAAGCAAAAACAAAGGAACTGGCCAGCCTTTTTCAATACTTGCGGAGGGGAGTGCATTTGTGAAGGCAAAATTTAATACAGCTCTTTAACTTATTGTAGTCTCATTAGTTGCAGAAACATTCCATCTTTTAAACAGACACAACTATCAGAGGTCATCTGATACTGGGTACTTCATCTGACTAGGGCTATATTTAACCAGTCCAAGGTTTTGTCAATATTCTGGCCAGGGATCAGTTACTTTGTATTACCTCTTTAACAGGGGGAAAAAAAAAACTTCATATGACTGCAGGACAGTATTGGCACAGCCCTGTGACAAGCTATAAGCTGTGTCTGTGTGTGTGTGTGTGTTTGTGTGTATTGGAGAACACAAGTTAATGTGTGGTTATATTTAAACGACTGAGGAATGTGTTGATTGTTGACCTTGGCCAAATGAAAGCCATTATCTCCCCCCGTCCACTGAGCTGATAAATTAATGAGTGAAAACACTGTTTACATCGATAATAGTGTCGCCACCAGCCACAGAGATGAGGGTGGGGAGGTGGAAGAGGAGGAAACACAGAGACAGACAAAGAAAGAGATTAATATCAGTGGCATATTGACAATGAGACACAAAATGGTCTTAAACTCTCGTCCATCGAGGGCCATAGTCCTGCATGTTTTAGAGGTTTCCCTCCTCTAACACACCTAATTTAAAGGATAATCTCATCAGCATGCTTTGCAGAAACCTGATAACGGTCCTGATCATTCGATTCAGGTGTGTTGGAGGAGTTTGAGACCTATTATACACCTATGGGTCTGCAAGCTGTAATTGGGGGTCAGAAAAAGAGTTATATGCAATAAATTATTGTGTAATACCAAAGCAAAGTTTAGCCTGCCCCTGCGAAGATTTATATGCCGCTTTAGGCCAGACTTGCGCTGGTAATGAAAATAGAGACCATTGAGCACACTCAAGCAGGAACTTGTTGTTGACCACAGCTCATTTTCAGATACTCCAACACAAATTTTCAGCCGTCACATCCCAAACCACTAGGCTCTGTCGCTTAAAGATACCACAACCACAAAAGCATGAAATATTTTCTGTGGAGTTTATGCTTGCACCTGGTATTCAAATGTGTTTTAATAAGTTTAAAGAATGTGTTTCAATAAGTTTATGTGTTTAAAACATGGCTCTCAGTTGCTTCTTATTTAATTTTGGCTTCAAATTCAGTTAGTTTTAATGCATATATAGTGTACATCCGTGCCATCAAGGCTCACCTGTTTACTGGGTCATGTGACGCTCGCTAGCTGAACCCTAGGCACTGCGATGTCATTTTCAGTTGGCAGCATGTGTCAGTTCAAAGCAAAATGTCTGCCCCCTGAGATGGATAAAATCAGGTGATTTTTTTGCTTAATTCCTGTTCCACAAGTGCAATATTAATCAGAATCCCGTGTACTAGTGGGAGGTGCATAGATCATGTAAAGACATCGACTTCACTTTGAATGAACGCGTAGATGAATAGATAAAAGATGCGCCACACGTCAGGACTTTATGCAAACAGTTGGTGAAGGCAGTTACGGGAGTGTGAGATCATTATTCATGTATTAACCTTCAATGGCAGAGGAACTACAAGTTAAATTGGTTGTGAGCTGATTTGTGGCGAAACTGTGCAAACATGTCTTAAAGGCTGGCACACTAGCCCAAGCAGCTTCCGGAGGACTTTTAATGATGACAAATGATTGTTCCGTGGAGAACACTGTGAGTCACACACTGCCATTCCCCTTACCGTTAACCTCTCATTAATGCTGGACCCCTGCATTGTGTGTATATTGAGCTAAATACAGTAGTATATTTGTAATTCATGGCTGACTGGAGGTGTTGGACTTTCACCCCCTTGTTTCTTCATTTCAGGATGATAGCTACGATGATATTGGTTGTAGCTGTTCCGTTATTTTCATCATCAGATTGTAATTCAGGTGGTTGGCAATACCTGCCTCACAGTTGTCCGTGCATGCTTCCTGTGTGGAGTTTGCACATTCTGCCTGTGCTTACATAGGTTTTCTAAGCTGGCTTCTTCTGCATTACAGTATAAAATCATGCATGTTAGGTTAATTGAAGATGCCATGTTGTCCTTAGGAGGGAAATTCTGTGAATAAGTTTGAATGCTTTTAAACATTTTTTATTTATTTATCTTTGTTTGTTGATCTCTATATGTCCTGTGATTGGCTGGCAACCAGTCTGAAGTGTACGCCATCTCTAGCCCAAAGTCTTCTGGGATAGGACTGGCACTATAAAAAAATGAATGGATTGGGTTTTGTTTTTCTATTTGATTTGTTTTTCCTTTTTTCCATTTTATTTGTATTTTTTTTTACCTGTTAATATATAATTGCTATTGTATATGTTCTCATGTAACAATAGTACTGTAACTTATAACTCATAAAAAATGCACAGCAGGGAAAAATATGTTTATCTACCTCACCCACCGCTTCCTTCTTTTGAATTCTGGATGTAGCATGAACTTTTGTTTTGGTATTGAGGTGCAGATGCATAAATCCTTAAAACCAATCAAGCAACAGTTCAGCACAATTCTCAAGGAAATGGATACAACAACGACTTTAAAAGGAAAATGCAGAGTTGAGTGGCACTTTTCCAAAAACATGCAGTGACTCTGAATAGTTTTTTTTTGGTCTATGTTGTTTCTCAATCAGAAAGATTTTCCCATTTAGATTATGTTTTTTTTGTTTTTCAATTTTAATGGATCTCAATGGGAAACACATTATTGTGTGAAATTATGTTTTGGGTTTAAATTGAAAGCCGAAGAGTATCACGGAAGTTTGACTTCTGTGCATAGCAACCCATCTCCCTGCATCAACTTCCCTCTCATGCCACAAAACACATTTGGATTTGCCCCAAACAGTTGCCTCTGATGAATGTTTTTGCTGCTTGATTGAAATCTTTTGCTATCATTAAAAGACAACACCTAACAAAAGCATCATTAACGCCACTTCAGAGAACATTGACTTGAACACTCACTTCCTGCATCATTGACCTTTGCTTAACCTACTATGCAACTGGAAAAAACGATGCCCAAAGCAATAGCAAAATTTGTTACAGCAACATATAGACAAGGTCATTTAAAATAATGGAAAACATTGGAGGGTGTGTAAGAGGGCTCAGTAGCTGAAACCCATTCCTGTGGCAGCTAAGGAGATGTCACTCAGTGACTCACGGATGCAATCATGTATGCTATTTACTTTTCAATTAGGCCATATCCAAATGGACGATAGGGGGGTTTTAAAAGTATTCACATGGTAGTTAAAAGAGTACAGGATTTTATGCCTCACCTTCCAATTTAGTTAGAGTCCATTTGCACAATTAGCTGTTCAAACAACATCCTCTGGCAGAGCACACATAATGATAATAAATCTTATGGGCTAATGTTGCGAATATCTAACAAAATAAAGGTAGTATAGGGTGGGTCACAAACAATACTTTAGAAAAAACAATACAGTGTATGGTGATATACTGTATCTGCATGCCTAGTAAGCTTATCAATATCTCATAAAGTAAGCATGATTTTGTATCAAAGATAAATGATTGTACCTTTTGCCTAACATCGGAAGAGCATTTATATTTTCTGCCTGTCACTATACAACAATTCTATAAATAGATAAAGATCTGATTAATATAATAATTAAACATTAGCAATAATCATTAACTCATTCACTCCCAGTCACTTTCACTGAAGCAACAGCCTTCGCACCAGGCCGTTTTACTGGATTTTGACTGATTTTGCAAGGCCCACAGAATATTGTGTTCTATTGCTATAAAAACATGGAACCTACTAAAAGAAAGAGTAGAGTCTATTCTTCCATCAGGAAAAAAAAATATTTGTATCTGTTTCCATTTTCCAACAATTAGCATTACAATATCGTTTTTTCCCCCATCAATATTCACATTACTGGTAAAAACGCTGTCAAAAAGAGCTTGTTGCAACATGACCCTGTTTGATCTCTTATACTCTGCTGCCACCTGCCAACCGTTTTTTGTAATAACTGCCATTGCCTTAAGCGATCTCTTCATGTCATAAGCTGCATCGAAGCCTTATGTTTGCATAAAACCCCCCACAAAAAAAATATTTAAATGTTTTTGGGGAGTGAAGGACAAAGTATTGAAAAACTTATTTCCCCTTTTTTGGGTTTGAAGGAGTTAATAACAATGCTGTAAAACATACTTCCTGTGTTAATTCTTTCACTTTTAACCTAACTATTATACAACAGATTTTTCTAAGAGTCACAAAATACCGAACCGAGCCGAAAACCGTGAGCACAAAACCGTGAGCGCAAAACCGAGATACAAACTCACCTTGGATTTTGTAAGCACTCCACCTCTTACTGGAAATATGTCACTGTAATACAAGGCAACACACTAAATCATTCACTCTGAGGTCAACTTTGTTGAATTCTCATATCACTCTATTGATCAGATTTGTTCCTGGTGAAGAGATGCGGTTCCTGTGGATTATGGTAATTTAGTGAGGAGTTGTGCAGTTTAAATATGTAGCATTGACTCTTGAAAATATTGGGAAAAAAGCTGAGCTCTTGCATCCGCTTGTTTTATTTCATTTAATTTAAAGTGCTACGTCACCGGGAATGTAGTATTAACGTAGCATAAGCTTTTATCAGTCTGCTGCTAGTTTCTTTATGACATGCCTGTGCCGTTACCTTCATCACCACACCATTGATTTTTACTGCTTGTGTACACAGCAGACCCCTTGTAAAACTGCATTAATTCACAGCAAAGTGTCGGACAGATTGTAAGTGTGTATGTATGTGTATGTTTGTGTTCAGTGATATGCCGTATTCTGGATCAATGTGAGAGATGTTTTAGAGATGCAGCTCTTTGTGTGATACATTATATTGGAGCCGCTGAAGTGATCTGTTCAAGTTGATTAACTCTTTACTCAAGTGTAAACTTTTAACTGCACATGTTAGAATACTTTCTTGTCCATTTGTCCAAGTAATAATGTGAGAAAAGCATATTTTTAAACATGTGTAAACAGTAGGTTCACTACATATTAACAAGCAGTGTTTTTGCTTCAGGCTTATTGTGTTTAAATTCTCCCTCTGTTTTCAGTTCCTCCGATGCCATGTGTGCCATGGCTTTCTCTGTATTTCATGATTTTTTGTTGTTGACTGTAAGTAATTGCTGATTCCAGACTAATGCCCCTATTAATAAGTTTATGTACCCCTTGTTGGTTGGCTTTGGCCACAGCAAGTCGTCATGTGTTCAATAAGCCACTGCCACTGTTCAGACGTTTTGGTGGAAAAAGAAGAAACAGTCTTTCTTCCCTTGCATATGCAGCCTTTCCATTCCCAAGTCTCCTATACTAAAACCTGATGAGTTAATTCAACTCAAATGGTTTGAGAAAATTGTTTGAGGTGATTCATTAAGGGTTAATACAATAAATAAATCGGCATTGTGCATTATCTAGCGCCTTCTAGTGGTGAACTAATAAATCATTAATTTAAAAACCCATGCACTATTAATTTCAATAACCTGCAAAAAAAATACATTCTATTACATCAACACACGTATTCTTATATAATTGTAATTGCTAATTATACTTGACAAAGTACAATTTCTGCAGAAATTGCGTGGGAATGCTGAAAAGCTGAATGCTATTAGCTGAATGCTAAGATTTGAATGCATGTGCTCATGAAGTAAATTAAAAGATAAAATATGCGAAAATTACAAATTTTGAATTGTAGTTAAATGATAAGTGAATAAAAATAAAACTTGAACTGTAATCTGTCTAAGGTGGGATACAAACCATTGCCTCCTGTCCACCGGTCAAAGCTCCGCCGCTACCCACTGAGCCACAGTGGATTTGACGTCATCATTGAAGTGTTGTGAAATGGTAATGAAGGGTGTCTTCTTGTGCCTAAAAGAGTCATTGAAAATGTAATTAAATTCATTATAGATAACATGTGTTAAACAAAGGATAATGAAAGCTAAATTATGTAAAAATTACAAATGATCAATTGTAGATTTGAATGATAAATGAAAAAACAAAAGTTGAACTTCAATCTGTCTCAAGTGGTATTTAGTAATTTCAGAGAAATTATAATCCATTTCCTGATATAATAATCAGTTGGTATACATATATATCACTTAGCATAATGGTCATGGATAGCCTATATTTGCAATGTACAGTCAGAGGTGGGGCAGACAGCTTGTTATGATGAGAAATATGTATGTAAGTGGCGTGGAAAGTTGGATTTAGAAAAAGTTTAGTGTCAGTCCCATTGAAAATGAATGGGGAAAAGTTGAATTGTGCAAATACTATAAGCAATGGGAAATCAGACAATATATGCCCAGGGAGGCGTACATTTTATAAGCAAAATGAAATTTGAACGGTGTAAATCGGATTATGTGGAAGTTATTGCATGGCAAAAAAGTGTGGAGAATAAAAAGGGCCTGAAATAATAATAAATGTTAGAAACAACATAAGTGTAATTGTGGAAATGCTGTTCAGCATTCCCACAATTACATAGATCACACTGTGCTTTACAGGGTGCTGCTGATATGTTTCGCTGCCACCTTCCTGCTATGGATACCCAAAGGAGAAGAACTTTGCAAACGTAATTAGCCCCTTGGGCCTATTAGAACAGTCTTTAATGCAAAATATACTTAATATTTGATGATTTTACATTAATGCCAATATTTTACTCAAGTAAATATCTGTTACATGCTTTGACGAAAAACATAGAAGCAGAAGTAGAAAAATGTGATTAATCACGATTAATTGTGATTAATTACAGAAAATTGTGCGTAAGTAGTTAAAAAATAAAAATTCATCGCTTGACAGCACTAGTAATAATTATTTATAACCCCCCCCCGCAAAAAAAATTGTACATTGTAGCACACGTTTAAAACGGGGGGCCTGCAAACAATTACAAAAACCTTATTAATTCAAAACATTTATCTGAATGAATGTGGTTCCCTTTCTTTTAGATTTTAAATTGACACTGTCAGGCTTTTTTTGCCATGTGGGACTCCAAAGGTAGCTGATGTGTACCGGGTGGCCAAGCGGAATGTAGCTTTTTGCGGTCGCTGAGGTAAAAGGGGCAAAACATCCTGACGGCTTCAAATTCACCCCAGAGAAGATATGAAGAGGAGTGAGAGAGAGGACTAAAATGAAATAAGTTGACAACTGAATGGGGCAGAAGATTAGAGATTTGTAAATTTACTTGCAAACAAACGGACAAACTGATAGCTGATAGAAAATGCAGTTGTTTGTTTATATTCAACATCAGCTACTAAATCTAATGTGAACGACATTGGGAAGGCTGTGATAGCGACATTACAATTTCAATGTACTGGAGCCCTCATAATGGTCAGTGGAGACTACAATCATGTTCCGTCCTAGGGCTATACATCTCTTCCTGCTCAGGGGAATCTGCAAATTCATACACCTTGAGACCATCAAAAAATCGCTAACAGGAGGCGGCCAACATAAGGACTGTGAAACTTTTGATCTAAAGACACAGAGGAGGCACTGCTAAAATGTTTGTGTTTTTAAAGTGGTGTATTTTTCTATGAAAAAGGAATATGTATCATTACTATGGTTATGATGATGATTATTATTATTTTTAAACTGATGTAACACCTGAATTTGCCTTCAGGGGATCAATAAATGATCTTACACTCCATTATTTTTGTGTTTTTCGAGACACTCGAGTACCTACTGTTTTTTGTTGCAATAAATTACTATTTTTAAGTACATGCCTGTCTTGCTTTCTTGTGTGCTTGGGCCCACCACTACTCAAAACCTAACAAGTTTAGTTTTTAACCGTCTATTAACCAAAAAATTTTCTTTTTTAAAATCAATTCAATCTCAAATTTCCAGTTTAAGGGAATCAAAACATTAATTTGAGGCTAAGACATACATGCCAGGAGTTCCTAAGGACTTCAATCCAGTGCATGTTTCATAATATTTTGTTAACGTTTGCTCAATGACTATGTTAAATTTTCAAGATCAATGATAAATAATTTCTCTGGTTGTAAAAAAACAAACAAAAAACAACAGGAGAACAAGGATAATTTTGGTTGCAAAATCCAATGTGACATCTTACCCCGTATAGTGTGATAGCTTACCCGTCGGTGGGGCAACATGTCACATGTTCACTACCTCTATTTGATGGCTTATAACTCTCCACTGACACAAAATATGAAGATGACATGGATACAAAAAAATATACCTATGACTTTAGTCTTTCATCTGGTACAAATGTTGTTGATATATGATGTATTGAATCCAAAAAATATATAAAAGTATAAAAAGTGGTACAACTAGCCCCGGTCTCCCCTGTAAGGCATTGTGTTAATTTGTATGTCCACACATGTTGTCTGTGAATTGAAGAAATGGCAAATAATGCAATCACTGTAATAATTTGCAAACATTCTTAGATTTATGACAAATAATGTTCTTCCAGAACCCTGAATAATCTTGATTAGTTGCTACCTTTTTACTTTGCCAGACTTCACATCCCACATGGATGTCTGATAGTTCTTTGAGACACTGACCTCTTATTGTTTTTGGTCTTTGGCCTAGCTCTTGCTACCACCCTGTATCCTGCCAATGAACAAACTGAGGTTATCCTGTTTTCCTTCTTTTGTTGGGTGACTTTGATTGTTTCTCTCATCCCAAATAGAGAGTCATCTTGACCCGTGCAAAACAATGACTCACTTGATGATCATTCAAGAGTGTTGAGATAAACACATGGAAACTGGATACATCTTAACGACAACAAAAGTGTTAACACACTGAATAGTGTACAATGGGAAAAAAACTATTCTTAAAACATACCTGACAATATGACCTGACACCTTATTGTTGTAGTTTCTGTCTTTTGGTTGTACCCAAATTCTGCCCACTGACATTCAAATTGGCTCTAATCTGAGTCTACTCACATGAATAAATAAGTGATTAAAAAAGGCTAAACCGAAAGCATTTTGAGAAACCTAAATTATTTATCACTTGACATAATTACACTAATGTGCAGATATTATGCGGGGGTCCATGGATCGAGTTCCTAAAGTGTTGGTTCATACAACACACACACTTCCACAGTGGCATTCTTATCTTATTAATGCGAAGTTTCAGGAAACTATTGCAGCACTGATGTTTCCAGTCACAATGCAACAGGCCAGAACAATGTAGTGTTAATTTGTTTGGTTTCCGGCAAAGGACTGTGAAAACAGTGGTGTCCATAGAGACAGGAAAGGCCAATAATAGATGAAGGAATGTTGACCAAGAGCAGAGCAACAAAAAAAAAGGGATGTGAGGCAGAGTAAAATGTATGGCATTGGGAGCAAATGGAATGCAAAGCTCATGAGTGATTGGATGAATATTATTTTTAACCAACATTTTTTCCTTTACTAGATAAACAATATGAAAAAAAGCACATAGCGCCCTATTTTCGTTCCCTGCCAAGTCTAGCGCAAAGTTGTTGGATGAGTGGCAGTTGGGTAAGGTCACAAATTGGAGTCAGATTACTAACTTGAGTTTATGTTGATTTAGAAATAAATTCCAACAATTTATGGTGACCCCGACGTGATGCAAGAGAGGTAAAAGAAGTCCGGGACTTCGAGGAAAACCACAAGAGTCTGGGACTCGGGTCAGGGACCCACGTCCACACCAGGTGACGACCTGATAAAGGAGCCACACGTCCGACCGTCTTTCCTCTTGGGCCCACAGTGAAACAAGGTAAGCAGATTCCTTTTCAAATCCTGCACATTGGCAACGCTAAATTATAAGAGGAAGGAGGAGCAGAACGGCGTAAAAGTGTAATAGTGTGGACGTTAGTAGGGTATATCTGGGATTTACCTACTAGAGTAGTTTGGAACTATTCGTGGTTACGATACGGTTTAAAATCTGGGATTTACGTATTAGTGTGGAAGCGGTGTGAGTGTGAAAACTAAAATTGTTCTGTGTAAAAAGTGGTTGGGACACGCACGGGTGGATTTCAAGATGGCGAATAAGAGGAAGTGTGATAGTGGTCTCGGGTGTGGTACTTCAGACGAACGGACTGAAGTCTGGTCGGAGATTAATGGTCATTACGCTAAGCTGGAATCACAGTTGATTAGTGGAATAGAAAGTAAGAAAATTAAGAAGGAAAAAGAACGGTGTCAGAAGTTGTTTCTGAAATTAAAGAAGGATGAATTGTTTCGCGGAGAACCTGGAACATGGGACATGTCGAAGTTAGCGCGGCAGTTACAGAAAAAGGAAAGCAGAATGTTGGCAAATATTCGAGATATGAAGGAGGAACAGAGCCAAGTCGGATGGCGACAGCGTAATAAACTTGAGAAGGAAGTGAAGGAAGTGGAGAAAGATAGACGAGGCATTCACCAATTGGCAACTATTGCTACTGCGCTGGCAGCGATAAAAGAGGAAAAGAGTGAGGATGAAGTGAAGAAGGAGGATGAAGTGATTGAAAAGGTGGAAGAAAAGACGGAATGTTTTAGAGGCATTTATCCACAGTTGCCGAGTTCGGGACAGTATGTGTGTGAGCCGCCACCGTATCCGACGGCGCCAGTGATGGCCCCCGTAGTCACTTTGGGGGGCAGAATGGTTTTAGATGTGGAAGATGACGGTTCACGGATGACGCCAGCGACCATACAGTTGATTGAACAGGCTGTGAATAATGAGAGAAAGAGAGTACGCGGAGAGCAGCAGGGGAATGTGGAGTCGCCCGTGCGGACGCCAGGGGCGGCGTTAGCAGGAGACGGGGGCACCACTAGTGCAGGGAGTAAGAGGACTCCGAAGCTGATGAGGGAGGAGGCATCGAGGAAGTTGTTTGATGGACATAGGGTGCAGAGTGAGGAAAGAGAGATGTTAGAGAAAGTGATGACAGGGACACGGAGACATGGGCAGGCAACGCCCAGTGACGCTGATCACCGCGAGGAGGAAGTGGAAAGTGATGAGGAAGACGAGGTGGTGTTATGTGAACAGCGGCAGATGCTCAGAGCGTTGAGTGAAGGAGAGAGGCTGGGTGATAGTGAGGAGAGCATGTCCAGGGCGGAGCGAGGCTATAATACGCGTAGTAAAGGGAAAATGATGGCACAGCAGGAGCAGCCTCAAACAATGGCACCCCTAGTGGTGACTCATGCTGGCCGTCACTATGAGCCTTTGGTGCTTCGGGATGTGGCTGCATTGGTGGAAAAATTGCCCCCCCTGCATAAAGGGGCACGAGCCTGGATTACTAAATTCTTAGCTGCCATGTCAGGACAGGGAGTAGCATTGGGGGATTTTAGACAAGCCATTTTGGGATCATGTTCCCTGATTCAATTACAGAATATTGAGGGGGCAGCTGGCACCCGCCAGCTGGGGAGAGAAACGCCCCTGGCGGAGATCTCAGAGGCGTTGTTTCGGGAGCTGAGGGCGGCCTTTCCCTCCCCAGTGGATGTGGTGCCAACAATTTTTAATTATGGAAAAGATGTGACTCCCGAGCAACATTATGCTCAGGCATTGGAGCTGTGGATTGAGACCACAGGTAAACACCCAGGCAGCTACCCTAAAGCTGAGATGATGTTCAGGACGGCGATGCTGAACGGCCTCCCAAATGAAGTGCAAGCGATTATGAGAATTGATCCGGACATTTTGGTCTGTCCGGAACCGAGATTCAAGAGGCATTTGATACACCATTGCCGCATCTACATGGAAAAAGCAAATAAAGATCAAAAGGAAACTGACGCTCTGGCGACTAGTTTGGTTAAACTACAGTTGGCGAAGTTGCATGGTGATGCAAAACAAGAAAAGGTTAAACAAAAACAGATGTATCAGACTCCAGTGGGGGCTGGACGGGGCCGAGGCCAAGGGTTCCGTGGTGGATACAGAGGGCGTGGTCGTGGCGCCCCCCCAGGACGGGGGCGGAATGGGTTCGCTCCAGGGACTTGCTTCAACTGCGGGTCCCCTGATCACTGGGCACGAGATTGTCATGGCAACCCATCACCACCAGGGGCAGAGCAGCAGAACCAGCAAGCAGGGCCACCACACCAAAGGGGACCGCAGCAGCACCGCCCGTGGCCACAGCCGAATCCACAGGGGCAGTATTACCCAGCCGACCCGTGGTACGGCCCGGACGAATAGGGGGGCCTGGGAAGCTCGGGAAGCACTGGCCAGGCAGAGCCAATGCTTCGGTTGACAGTGGCGGACACTCCGGTCCAGATGTTGGTGGACACTGGAGCAACACATTCATCGATCAACATGCCACTGCCAAGTACAGCGTTGTCGAAACGAGTTACAACGTTGGTCGGCTTCTCGGGACGTCCTCAGACTCTGCCCTTTACTTGGCCATTGAAAACGGAAATCACAAACACCGGACAGAAACTATATCATTCATATGTTCATGCAATGGACACACCCATCAATTTGATGGGCAGAGACATGTTGTCAGCATTGAGAGCCCAGATATTGTGCGGCGAGAAGGGACTTACAGTGACATTTCCTGACGGACAGGTTCTGGAATGCTCCCAGCCTGTGACACCTCGGGGTCAGTGGTTGATGGCACCACTCCCCACAGTACCGGAAACGGCACGAATCTACTGGGCGAGATTGAATCCTGAGACTCCATTTGGGGGAGGTGTCTACTCCACGTACCTCTTGTGGAAACCGTGGATCCAGGCATTGGCACCGTACCACCCCCCAGTGGATCCATTGCATTGCACTCTATATTATGATAGAGAATCAGATGACATATATAGAGATGCGTTTGAAGAAATTGAGGGAGATGATTGGACATTACAATCACCATGCATCTTTGTGGGCCCCCGGGGGGGTGGCAGCATATGTACAGTTGTCGCCGGAGCAAGAGCAATGGTATCGAATGAGTGAGGAAGGTTTGCCTCACGTGTCGCTGGCTGTGTCGCCAGGCCATGAGCCCCGCCAATTGGGGCCCATGGTGAAACGATTAACACAACAACATGACTGGATGATGACTGAGATTCCAGATGTGTGGCATACGGCCGCAACCAAAAGTTACAGGATAATGGCAAAAATGGTAGATGAGTCAGACCTTGAATTGGTCTTCCTGGACCGCCAGCATGGGCGGGAACAGACGGACCATGAGTCTGCACAGGCGATGCTGGATCAAATGCCACAGACCTTGTGGTCACAGGGTCCATTTGATGTTGGTTTTTGTCATACGGTTCAGCCGATCCAATTGGAAGTTGATTGCTCTAGTCCGGTTCGCCGTCCTCAATATCGATGGCCGAAGGAAGCAGACAAAGGTATGGAGAACACAGTGGCAGGATTGTGGGATGCGGGGGTGTTGGAAACGTCGGCGTCCTCTTGGAACACAACTCTGAGGCCGGTCCAGAAGGCTGATGGGGTGACATGGAGGATGGCCCACGATTTGCGGCCAGTGAATGACATAACTATAACTCCAGTTTTGCCAGTTCCTGACCCCCATCGCATCCTGTCCTCCCTGGATCCTCAGAAACAGTGGTATACGGTAATTGATTTGGCGAATGCATATTTCTGTTTACCACTGGCTGAGTCAATACGACACGTGTTTGCATTTTCTTACAAAGGGGTGAAATTGCAGTACAAACGACTCCCACAGGGCTTCAAGAATTCGCCGGGACTCTTTAATCAGGTATTGAAGGACTTGTTATTTTCATGTGAACTACCCCAAGGCTCAGTGCTCCTGCAGTATGTGGACGATCTCCTCATTGCAGCCGAAACATCCAACCAGTGTGTGGAAGCCACACGAGCAGTGCTGTTGAAGCTTGCTGACATGGGCTTCAAAGTGTCAAGGAAAAAGTTACAGTGCTGTCGTAAGTCTGTGGTTTTTCTGGGGCGTGCCATCACACCAGCCGGTTTGGCTATGTCCCCGGATCACCGCAGCTCCATCTTGCGACACCCACGTCCAGAGACAGTGAAAGACATGCTGTCTTTCTTGGGATTGTGTGGCTACAGCCGAGCCTACATCCCATGTTTTGTGGATAAAACAGCAGGCTTGCGGGCCCTGGTCAAACAACAAGGGGTCCGAAATTTGAAGGCCACATTGCAGTGGACCCCTGAGGATGATGCATTGTTTGTGCAACTAATTCAGGAATTGGCATCAGCAGCAGCTTTGGCTACCCCAGATTACACTAAGGTGTTTCATTTAGATGTGGCCAGTAGTGAGAAGACAGTGAATGCGGCATTGTACCAAAGACATGGGACAAACAGGGCAGTTTTATTGTATTGTAGTGTGCCATTAGACGGAATTGAACAGAAACAAGCAGACTGCGTTAGGTACGCAGCGGGCCTGGCAAAGGTCCTACAGAAAACGGCACATGTGGTCATGGGGTATCCCGTCCAGGTGTTAACAGACCATGCGGTGTCAGCTTTTGTCGCATCGGCGGCATTTACGTTGACACCCCTAAGACAAACACGGATGATGAAGACATTGACGGCACCAAACGTTACGTATGTGCATGATGGTGTGAACATGGCTAATCACCTCCTGGAAGGGGCACATGAGTGTGCTCTGAAAGTACAGAAAGATCAAAAGGTCCGTGAGGACTTGTATGCGGAACCATTGGAAGGTGGACGGGTTATGTTCACGGATGGGTGTTGTTGGCGTGCCAAGGATGGGACACTCCACGCGGCAGCGGCAGTGGTGGAGTGGAAAGGTTCTTCCTTCCTCCCGGTGACAGCTCAGAAGTTGACAATAAAACCCTCCGCCCAGGCGGCTGAGGTGTTGGCTCTGGTGTTGGCCTTGGAACAGTGTCCAGGACAGCAATTAACTGTATATACTGATTCGGCATATGCAGCGTCGGCTGCCCTGATTGACCTAAAGGGGTGGCTGCACAATGGCTGGCTAACAGCGAAAGGCAAAGAAATTGCTCATAGAACTTTGATGGAGCGATTGTATGAAGCAATTAAGGGTCCCCACGAATTGGCAATTGTAAAGGTCCCGGTACACTCAAAGGCCAACACCATGATGGCAAAGGGTAATGAGAGGGCGGATGCTCTCGCGAAGGAAGTGGCTGGGTACACCCCTAAGGGCGAGATGATGTTAGCAACCACGGCTGTGGTCTGGGATGGGGAACCCCCGGATCTTCCAGTGGCACCCGAGGTTACACTGGAGGACATTATGGACGCACAAGGTAAGTCGTCGCCGGAACAAAAATCTATGTGGATCGCATCAAAGGCGGTTAGGCGATCGGATGGTCTTTGGGTGGGACCCAGAGGCCAGCCGGTCCTCCCTGAAGGACAACTCATGACCTCGGTGTTGACTGAGGCCCATACAGTGGCACATGTGGGGCCTCAGGCAATGCTTCCAAAACTTCGTCAGTGGTGGCATCCAAGGTTGCAGGAGGTGGCCTGGCAGTTTATGGCGACTTGTGAATTATGTCAAACATTTAATGCACGACCGACATTGAAACCCAAGCCAGGAGCATTCTCCCCTGTGGCCTGGCCTGGAGCAGAAATTGTAATTGACTTCACGGACATGATTGACAGGGTCAACGGGAAGCGGTTCCTTCTGGTCATTGTGGATTCTTATTCACGCTGGCCGGAGGCGTATCCGTGTGCAAGGGAAGACACCACGTCAGTCATTAAAGCTTTGGTGAATCATTATATTCCGACACATGGTTTTCCTGCTTTGATCAGATCGGATAATGGGACGCATTTTAACAACAAAGCAATGGCTAAAGTGGAGGCGCTGTTGGGGCTGAAGCATCGCTTTGGGTGTGTGTACCACCCCCAGAGCCAAGGCAAAGTTGAAAGGGTTAACAGGAATTTGAAAGAAAAGTTGGCTAAGATCATGGCTCAAACAAAAATGACGTGGTTGCAAGCTTTGCCCCTAGCCCTGTTGGTCGTCCGCCAAATTGTTCACAAAATAACAGGTTTTGCGCCGTTCGAACTGTTAACTGGTCGCCTAATGCCAGGGCCTGCTTCCACCTTGGTCCCGCCAGCTGACGTACCGACACCTGATTTATCACACGCTGCATACTGGAAGTACCTTCATTCACTTGTATCCAGTGTGTCTGCACAGGTCGCAGGCAAGGCGGTTGCAGATTCGTCATCAGCATCACCGGAGTCGGACATCACTCCGTACGTCTACCTCCGGGTGCTTTCCCGGAAGTGGACTGAACCTCGTTGGAAAGGACCGTTTAGGGTTTTGGCTAGAACTTCACACGCCGTCCAATTGGAAACTAAAGGACAAAAGTGGTACCATTACTCACAGTTGCGCCCGGCCCCAGAATTTGTGCCTGCCAATGGTGAGCTTAAAGGTTGACCGCCCGGACGGGCAGGTCAAGAGAGGGAATGTGACGATGGCGAGAATTGGATCAAAGTCGGACTCGAAAGTGTCTGAACAAAGACGACGACGATGCAAATGTTTAACTTTATTGACTATTTTGCTTGCTGGCTTGTGCTTTGTGTTTGAACATATGGTGCGGGATGACAGAAGTGATGGAGCGAAAGGAGAACGAGTGATGGTGTATCATTCCTGTAATGAAACGGTATGGTATGAAGCAGAGCAAGATGGTGGTAAGACGCTGACACAGACACAACAACTACTGCTAAATCTGAAGTGTAAACAACCGACACAGGTGAACGCTTGGGTGCCAATTTTCAACTGGACTCAACAATGGCTTGATTTGTTAGATAAATTGGACAATTATCAACCATGGTACCAGGACTGGCCCTTGGTACGCCCACAGGAACCTAGAAGGAGAAGAGAGGTAAAGTCAGAAAATGAGTGGGAGAAAAAGGGCTACCAGCCTTGGATAATAGGCTGGGCATACAATAATTCGGTGAGAGTAACAGTGGCCCCTAATACAACTACCCAAGTAAATATACCAATAAAGGCACTGAGAGGGTTTCGGGAAGCGTGGTATACATCAGTGTGGGCAGACATGTCATTAGTAACTGGAGACATGTTCCCGGGTTATTGGTGGTATATAACAGGACATGTGACAATGTGGGGATGGGATTCCCTGGTTACCACACAGGCGGGTGATTATTGGACACCGTCAAAGAATAATATTGCTAAGTATTTCCATAATAAGATTCTCCTAAGAAAAGAAGGGGAGATATTGAAATTGACAATTGCAATGGGTAATAAGTCAATTGCGCCACCACACCAAGAAGTGTTAGTGCTAAACACATCATGTTGGGGGTTTAAGTTGTGGGCATATTCGTCTGGAAAAGATCCATATTTTCCAATTATCATTTGTGAAGATGGGACTATGACAAAAGGGGAAGCACCAGTGTTAAATAATTATACCCGTCAAACGGGTACCACGGCCAAAACAATGACAACAGTGGATGACTGGTTTATGAGTCACACAGGTATTTCTATGGTCACTAATAATTGGCTACTGATGGCTGAACAGGCCGCTAACAATACTAACGAGAATTGTTTGGTATGTTTAGGTGCAAGACCAGTTTTGAAAATCATGGCAGCAACTGCTGTATCCAAAACCTGTCTCTTTGGTTTTCTGTATAACAAGACTCTCCAAGGAGAGTGCAGCCAATTGGACTCGGCCTTTCCACTGACAGATATGGAAAAGAAAAAGCCCATTTTTGACACCCATGTTGGACACCAAAATTTCACCTGCCTAAAGTTAAATGGGACTGGCCCTGGGATTGGAAATATCCAGGAGTCATGGTGTAATGAAAATGTGTCTTTGCCAGCAGGAATCCCTCTCGCTCGTGCTGATGTTTGGCTGTGGTGTGGAGCAAAAGTGTTGTACGATAGGCTTCCCACCAATGCCTCAGGTAAGTGCGCCCTAGTAACGCTGATCATGCCAATTAGTGTGACAGCATTAGACATGGCCAGAATAAATTGGGAAAGTGTTGGACGGTGGGGAAGACTCCCCTTCCTTGTGAGGAAGAAAAGGGACATGCAAGAATGGTTGAATGCAGGAGACCCCACGTACATAGATGCAATTGGAGTTCCGAGAGGGGTCCCAGATGAATACAAATTGGTGGATCAAGTGGCGGCAGGATGGGAGAGTATTTTCCTGTTCATTACAGTGAACAAAAATGTGGACCGGATTAATTATGTCCACTACAATGTCCAACGATTGGCGAACTTCACCACCTCGGCACTCCAGGCAGTGCATGAGCAATTAGCAGCCACGTCTCTTATGGCATTCCAAAATAGAATGGGTTTAGATATGGTGTTAGCTGAAAGAGGAGGAGTGTGTGGTATTTTTGGGGATCAGTGCTGTACTCTGATTCCCAACAATACGTCTCCTGACGGTCGCCTTACTAAGGCATTGGAGGGTCTGCGCACGCTAAGTAACAAAATGAAGGAGCACTCAGGTGTGGACACCAGTTGGTACTCTGACTGGTTAAACGTCTTTGGCAAATACAAAAGCTTGATTGCATCAGTACTGATTTCTATCGCTGTGTTTGCCGCTATCATGGTGTTATGCGGATGTTGCTGTATTCCATGTATCAGATCATTAACTGTTAAGACAATTGAACGCACGTTGGGGCCACTCCCTCCGGGTGGCCAGTACATGATGATCCCTCAGAAGGACCCCCAGGAGGCGGAGACAGCTGTGGCCCTCCGGGAGTCCGGGATGTGAGTATGTGAAGGTGGCCTCAGGGACCTGAGGCCATGAGGAGGGAATGAAATTTTCTACTGATTTTCTACTAGAATGAAATTTTTTACTGATTTTTAATTTTCATTTTATCGAGCGCGCATATTGTTGGATGAGTGGCAGTTAAGTAAGGTCACAAATTGGAGTCAGATTACTAACTTGAGTTTATGTTGATTTAGAAATAAATTCCAACACTCCTTAAGCTGTTTTTTTTTGTAAATGATGCAGTTGACCTCCATAATGAGAGTGGGTGTAATTCTGAATGGGAGCGGGACAGTACGGGAGTGAAGTGCGTAGATTGAATTGGGCGTTTAGTACGCTGCTGTGAGGCGGAATGTAGCCTTTCCCAATCGTGGCGGCATCCCGCATTTGCATTAAAATCAGAGCGTTCGGAGTGCAGTATGTCCAAGTATGCTGTGCTTGACATTGCATATACAGTAATACCCTCAATGGGGCCTGTGCATGATATTTGCAGGTGAAATGCAAGCTCTCCCTTTGCGGATGATGTAGTCGGATGCGCATGTGACGTGGGCAATTGGAGACCCCCTTGCACCCACGACTGTCGGTGTTTACAGTTGTGCCGCGCGATCATTGCTATTAATATGATAATGATAATAATTTGTTCAATGAATTGATTTCTACAATGATTCAGAGGGACTGTGCTATGTTTTTGTCATGTTTAGGAATGAAATAGATAGCGCCGAATCTGTCTATGTACGCCTTGATCTAATCCATCAAAATTGCGTTACACCATCTGCAACACTAGATTAAACACGCCAGTTAGTACCCCAAGCACACGGATGCCAATTTTCCAAAATAGGGCCCTTATTGTCTTCAGATGGGATTTTTTTTTTTAAATACAATTTTTACATGTGCAAAGAATTTCGCAATCTCATGATTCACAGTCCTACCATCTCTGACCCATCCTCACAGTGACCATAAAGTCAAACTTAAAATATGTGCCTTTTATTTTGAAAGTTGTGCTTTTATTTTAGGCGCATTCATACAAGTGAAGCACGGTATAGCAAGCAAGAGCTACTATTTGAATCAAAATCACTAAATTTCCAAAAGTCCAAAATAAGGGTCTAACTATCCCCAAATTAACACTGGGGGGAAAAAAATCATGTTCAGCTAATACAAACAATGAACTGACAAGGACTGAAAGAAACCAGGAAACTCAATACAAGCAAAATGACGAGACAACGAGGAATACATGGACAACACACGTGGTTGAGGCAACTGATTGGTTGACACAAGGGACCAGGCTGACAAGAACAGGTGGACACAAAAACTTAACGAGGCAGACAAGACATGACAATAAAAGGACACAGGGAAAACACAGAATTGTCCGTCTAAGCCAAATAAATAAAAACAAAGATTCAGGTTAAACTGAAAGGGATATTTAGTAATGAAGCCAATTTTAACGACATATTTCAATTTCAGACCACTTGAAATAATTCGTTAGTTTCACTTTATTCATGAAAATAAACTGCTAATAATAATAATAATAATTAAGAAACAAAGTGTTCCCTATAGGCTGAACGGCTTCTCCAAGTCCACAAAGCTAGTAGACTAGTTGGGCAAACTTCAATGCTGGAAGGTTCTTCAACACATTCTTAAGTGGTTTCACATGAATGTTGAGAGCCAAATAGCTTGCCTACCAGTTGCAGCATGTTCCACACTTCAGCAATCAAGTACACATTTATGTGCGCAAAGGTGTGTTCACTTGGTTTCACTTCCTAATTCATAATGAACACTGAACCAATTTCACAACACATGATTGTCATCAAAGGAGCATGCATGCATGGCCCCCAACAAAATGTTTACCACATATGAAGGTGAAAAGTTTCACTTCACTGACGTTAAACAGCTCTTTTAGACGTCTGCACAAGTTGATCTACGTTAACATTTATCCCTCTGAAGTTTTGGCTTTGGGAAACGAATAAAGAATACATCCTTCATATGTGGACGGTCGTAGTGTCTGGAGTCATTTCTGCAAATTCCATAACAGCTGTGTTTACGCTGCATGTTTTCCCCCCGAGATAAAGGAGAACAAAACAAACACTACTAGCATAGGTAGTTAACAAGCCGGCTTCATTTTTGACCTCCTTCCGGTTCAAGCTGCTGAAGTCACGTGACCTTGCGGTCTAAAAATAGCATTCGTGCGGTACCCCATTTGGTGTTCACCTGTGGGATGTTCTAAACAGATGTCTGGTTATCATTCCTCAACTTTCTCAGTCTTTTTTTGCCATCTCTCCTAGCTTTTTTGGAACGTGTTGCAGTTATAAAATGTTAAGGTAACAAATAATAATAGTTTAAAAAAGTGTATCAGTTTGAAGATTTAATATGTTGTGTTTGTAGTGTACTGTATTCAATTAAGTTGAACATGATTTGCAAATAATTGGATTTGTTTTTTATTCATGTTAAAAAATGTATTTAATTTAAAATTGATAAAAAACGAATTGATTAAAAGCAGGCAAGGTGGAAATTCAGACTTGATCACAGAGGGATTGGCAATGTACAGTAAATTACAAAAAAAAGGTATAATAACTGGAGCTTGTTTGCTGGTAAGATTGACTGAATGCATTAGCACTGGTGAAACTGTAACTGAGCTAACTTGAAGGCTAGCCTTTATTAGTTTATGTTTTGCTAAATTACTCAAAGATGACACAATCAAACATTTTTTACATACCTGTGAGAAAATGCTTTCCACGTGCCGATGATGAAGATTTGGTTCCAGTCCATTCCTTCAGAAGTGGCTACAACGCTACCAGGCATGTCTTTCTATCTTCTATGTACTGTACAAATATTTAAAATGTCCATTCACCTTAACCTCCACACCCACTGGGTCTTATGAATTAATTTGACTTTTTTAAAGACCTCCAAGAAGGTTTTGGCCGCTCATCTGGCAGCACATCCACAACTTTTTGTCATTGTTTCAGTTCAGGTCGGCAGTAGTCAAGCATTCTGCCATCGGGTAGTGACCTTTTGCCTATTGTTTACAAACATTTGGAAACGTCACATTACGAAGCCATTATTTTTTTGGGCTACTAGTGGCCATATACTGAGAGTTTTTCAATTGTTTCAATATATTGAGAGTTTGTACAATTTTTAAATATGTGCCATGTGTGTTCAACATGTTGTGTCATTTACCCTCAATGTGATTTCTCAAAAAGCAAGTGGGGCATATGAATGTTAACATTCCTTTTGGTTCTTAGTCTGAGCCTTCCCACTTAAAGGAGACAGGAGAGAGTGCTGAGAGGTTTATGTGGGCACAGATAAGATCACCCACGTCTCTCTCTCTCTCTTTCTTTCTCCCTCTCTCTCTCTCTCTCTCTCTCTGTACTTGTATTATGTGTGAGTGTTCCTGTGTAACATGTGCATGTGTCTGGAAATTATAGACACTTAAATGCCCAAGCTCTTTTTGTTCCGCAGACGAGAACTCTTCTCAGAGACAGTCATCTCAAAGCATTTTGAAGGGTAACACCAATGTCCAACAACATTTTCCCAATTGCAGAATGGTTTCAAGATGGCATTCTGAGACCAAACTATTAAATCTACAGAAAATAATAAGTACAGCACCATTTTGGGGCTTGCACGGGGTTGAGACACTGCTTTCTTCCCCAAGTTGGAATCATATAATTCAAAAATCATGTACTGTAGTTGTTTTAAATTAATGTGGAGTATGCTACCCTAGGAGTTGAGCACAAAGTTCTGGATGAATACAAAGTTTCTAAATATTAACTGATTAAAAGAAGTGTTCTAAGAGGTCTGTCGTGTACTGTGCATCTATCTATCTTTTACTATTTCTATACTCAAGGATTCCCTCTGCAGGCAAACAAGCGGCAATACAGCATCACAATCATTTATTAAAATAAGTGAAATTTTATCGGATGAACAAAACACATTTTAATGGTCGTGGCAAATAGCTTGTAATTGCATACAAGTGATCATATGATACAAATGATAAGTAATTTAATATGACTTTAAAATGAATTAAGATTCTCGGGTGTTGGTCCCTTAATAAAGACTGAAACTGCTCGGTTATATATATTTTTAATCATTATTGTTGCCATGATGCTGTCTATTTGACCCCTGTTCTTCTGGGAAGAAACCCCCTTTGAGCAATGGACTTTCTTTAAGACTAGGATGTCCTTCAGTGCTATTTGTTTGGAGTGTAACTTACAATAAAGGTCAGCAGCTGTACGGCAGAACCTGTGGTCGGGAGAGACAGAGGAAGCAGGCAGGAAGCTGGCAGGCATGGAAAGGAAGAACTCATGGTCACATGAGAGCTCATAGAGTAATCTAATTTTCCAAAACAACACATGCGCATAAAGAGCCATGAAAATATCTGCCCATCCTGATTACAACCCCATTACAAGCCAAAAAAACAAAGACAACTTAAATAAACACAAAACACAGTTTTAAATCATGATTTTGTATAGGCTATTAACAGTTAGCCCTCCCGAATAGGAGGTCATAAAAGAACCCACAATTAATCATTCCGAGATCATTAAAAACAAACAAATAAAAAACAAAAACAAACAACCTGCAGGCCTCACTGACATCAGTTAAGGTCAAGACTCAACCATAAGAAAGACACTGGGCAAAAACACATGGGAGAGTTTGTAACGTGCGATGACTGATCAGCCATGGACTGCGCAGCTGGATAACAAAAATGGAGAACAACAGAAGATCTGGAAGTCCACAGGCTTACTTTATTAAAAGAGACACAAAAGCAGCGGGCTTCTTGGCGCTAGCATGCGTCACAATAATTGTACATGTTCACGGCGTCAAATACATTGATGGCCAAGACGAAAAATTGCTGGCACAACAAAAACAAGGAGGCGCCTGCCTGTGGCGGGGTGCCACACTACGTATTGTTCCAAGTTCCAAGTCAAAAACTACTGCTGACAATAAATAATTTTTGGTCCCCAAGTCTTTCGGGGAGAATATCTTGTGACCAGATGAGAGAAGTTTAACATTTTGGAGTGTGTGTCACCCATTACTTCTGATGTAAAATATAAGAGTATTGACAAAAGTCAAACGTGGTGGTTGCAGTGTGATGGTCTGCTCTGCTACTTCAGGATTTGGATGACTTGCTCTGATTAATAGCCAGAGTTGGGGAATCCAGGTCCAGAAAGTAAAAAGCCTACAACTGATTGGCTTTAGCCACAGGTGGATCCAAATGGCAGGTGGCAAGCTCATAGAAGCACCTGTTGAGTAGAAGCACATGTGGCTAAAATTAAACGGTTTCAAGGTTTGTTCTCTCTGGACCTGGAATACCCAACCCTGTTCATAGCACAATTAATTCTGCTATCTATGAATGTAATATTTCTTTCTAACATCTTATTGTAAAAATGCTACATAAAACTGCATTTTCCTTCCATCTGCCAAACATACATCCCAAATGTCCATCCTTCCCTTCCATTGTTGAAATTTGTGTGTCCATGCAGCTCTAGCTCTGCTGCTGTGAGTTTGTTTTGTTTGCGGGCTTTGTGTCTATGTGCTTTTAGTATGAGCTTTGTGTGCGTGTTGACCCACTTCTTGTTTTTGGTGAAGTAATAAGGAAACTCATAGTCAGGTCTTTTGTAAAAACACACTATAGCCACACTTCCAATTGGCCAATCCATTTCAAGAAGAATAGAAGGAAATAGAAAGTGGTTGTGTAAGCTGGTCAAGGGGCTTGCTACTTCACAAATGCAACAGTTCCACAACAGCTATTCAACTCCAATATTTGTTTTAAAGTTGCTTACATACAGACTCACAGTTTGACAGTATGCCAAGTGTCAACACTGTATGTCAAACAAAGTCTTGATGATCAATCAAAAATATCGGTTGTTTACTAGTTTTGATCTTCTGAGGTATACCACTTTCTTTTTCTACGTATGATGCGTTTGATTACACTTACTATACACATTATATCGCTCACCTAATTTTTATGCTGAAATCCAGCCTATTCAATAATTAGTTTACAAAACTGTACAAAACTTTGACATCCAAGATTTTCTGAAAATTAGATTTGTAATGTTATAAAGTTCATTTTATTAGCTATGAATTTACAAATGTACTTACATTTAAATGAGAATATAGTACTTCACATTATGAAATACTGATCTCTGCATAATTTCCTGAACGTAAAATGTTTTAGTAATTGAATGTTATGCTTTATTAATCTGTGACCTCTTAATGAAGCCCAGTGAGCAGGCTCAAATTCGGGTAAGGGGTGGATCAGTTTAAAGTTCCTTTTCACAACGGAAAACTGTTTGGAGTTCCAAGGATGTGAAGAGCACTTTATGATGCTCATTAAAGGACTTTATGATGCTGGATAATGTGTTTTGCATTTTGTCTTCACAAGTGTACTTTTATTACCAGTCTGTTTTTTCTATTCTCTTTGTTTTTAATAATAATAATACTACTAATAATGATATGAAATTCTATTTGTAATGCACTCAAAGTGCTACAGAGAAAAATACAATAAAATAATGTTCATAATTAAATGTCATAGGCCTTTCTAAATACAATGATTTTCAGGCCTGATTTAATTAATTAATATATATGTTCAAAATAAAATAAAATGTTTGATGAGAAATACATTTTTACTCTATTCGTGAAGTTTTACTGAACTCAAAGTTCAGTGAATCACAAGGTTTCCTTTTCCTGTTGGTCATTTTCTGCTGACTTTGGCAGGTGACCTAAAGTTCACACATTCAAACTCACACACACTTCCCGTGCTGCTGACATTTTGTAGTCACACAGTAAGAGAGTTTGAATAAAGAAATGAACAGTAAAAGGGTCCATGCGGCTTTACCCGACCCTCCTAGTCAAAGAGGAGACGACAATGAAGAGGAGGAAAAGGTTTTTGGGAACATTTTTGCAGAACTGGAATCTGTGGTTCTACCTCTGGGAACCACATTAAGGTATCATACATGGCAACAGTTAGTAGTTAAACAATTAGCTGTGTTGTATAGGGACATTTAAAACATTGTTTAAGAAACTGTAGCTCTTATGGCTGAACCATATTTGGTAATATCAACACAAGCTTGAATTTATAATAATGCTGAAAATTTTGATCAATCAAGAAAGGTAATTATAATAATTTAAAAAAACTGAAAACTGAACTGGTACACTGTTACTAGAAAAATCATTTTGTTTGTTAAGCTCTAATTGTTAATTACCAAATATTTTTATGAGAAATTTAAATTTACATTTTTGAGCTTTGAAACCACTGCTTATGTAACAGATGTACAAACACATATACAGTAATACAAGTTTTTAGTAACATTCTAAGTCCTTATTTCCATTGGTAAGCATTTCTTGTATTTCCTTTGATAAGCATATAAAATAAAATGTATACATGTGAAAAAGAGAGCACAACTCACTCAAGAGGATCTGAACCAACACACGTGCAGATTTGTTGCTTTAATTTGTTCCAACTTCTAATTGAGTGCACATCACATGCAAAACAATGTAAAATACATAAACACAAATATCAGGGAGGGCGCACAATAAAATTTACTTGTGTAATATGTTATAGTTATGAATGCATAACATCAAATCCGTTATGTACAATACTGTGTAGCCTAGAAGTCACCAATTTTTTTTGGGTGGTTATTAATGGTAAGGGCTACTACCAATTTGATAAACATTTATTACATTAAGAAATGCACAAATTATAGATATATTTATGTGACGATAATCTCGCAATAATTCTCATCAATAATTTTGGAATATCAACATAATATGAAACACTATTTCTATAGATATCTGCAAGTATTAACATTTCAAATGATCACCACTACAACATTCCCAGGAAATTCTGAAGCGTACAACTCATGCGCTCTTTGGGCTCTCCGGGTGCCCCTGGTGTAGCCAATGTTTTATTTCCGGGTAGACTCGGTTGTTTCTGAATTAAATATGGATCTCGCGCGCCCTCCACAGGCGAGTACCTCGACGTACTACCCTTCAGCTGCAGTTATACACAGCCATAATGCACACATAATCATGGCGGAGAATGAAACCCTGGAGTGTATAACGGAGCACGAGCGGATTCTACAGGAAATTGAAAGTACAGATACGGCTTGCGTCGGTCCAACGCTTCGGTAAGAAAATCTGTTTTCTTATAATCTAATACAATTGGCAGTGCCATTAAATGTATTTCGTTCACCTATTGTACCTTTTGTTCGTAAGCTCGTTTATTCGTTAGCTGTCTTAGCAACCGGTAGGGTATGTTAGCAGTTTTAGCTAAACGGCGATGTAATGTTGAAAATCAACAATTGCCGGTGCATTAGCTAGAAGGGTAACATCATCGACCGGCACTTTGGTTTAATAGGTGCGTATTTCAGTGTACCGCCTACGTGGACATTTGCGAAATGTGGTAATTGACCGGTGACCTGTCAAAATGTAAACATGAATTGTGGGTGTGGCTATCTGTCTTAACAATGTTACTTTTGTCAGCTAACGGTTCTATCTATTACATACTTAATTACACTTGTAACCGTTTTACTTTAACATTCTTTTACTCGTGGGCAACGGTTGCAAGTGAAATTGATGAATAATATATATTGCTTTTTGAGCTAGCTGGACAATAAGTGCTCAAGGATTTATGCATCATTGCACATTTGTCGTTGTATCATAATTACTACACTTTAAATTGTCAGACGATTCACCACATCATCTGCACAACTTCTTATTGCATTGTAATTACTGTAACTAACTGGTTACTTATTTTCACTCTATTTTTGTTTGATGACTCACAACATCATTTGCACAGCTGTCGCTGTTCGGTACTACAGCACTAATGGCACCACATGTAAAGATTCTCTGTAGATACGTGTCATGTTAATACTCTTTTTGTGTAATTGTTGCTTACTCTGAAATACTTGAGTGGCTCATACTACTGGAGACAAATTCCTTGTGTGTTTCCACATAGTGTACTTGGCCAATTAAAAATTCTGAACATTCAGGCATTTCTGATATTTCCCCAATGCAGCGGAGTGCAAATGCTTCCTTTTTTTTTTACGGTGATTGAAAACAAATTGTGTATTGTTTTGCCTGTGGCTATTATTCAAACCAGACAGATAGTTATAGTAGTCAAATAACATTTCATCACATTTTCAAACCAAAATAATCGTCACAAATCAAATTACAACAATCTGAAGTCCGGTGCTTTTCAATGGACAAAGAGGGTCATTTCACCGAGCAAGACCGCCATTTTGACTTGTGACGTATGCTCGGAATTGTCAATAAAGATGATACTGATTTTGAACTAGCTGTAGCTGGCTTTCCACTTTTCTTGCATAATAGTATATTAAAAGGAGTAGAGCCATTTCAAGTGTTGATAAACAATTTATCAGAAGTTGAATACCTCCCATCACCCATAAGTCACTCATAAGACAAAACTGTTAAGAGTTTGACAATGCCTCTGTAAACCAATGAGATTTTAAGCTTTATTAATGGTACAGTTATAGAAAGTTGTTTGCATACAACAATAAGCTATATGAGAATTTGAGTGTAAACATATACCGGTAGTTTAAAGTACAATTCTTCTAGGATAATTCTAGAAAAAAAAAAGTTGATTAAAGACAACAAAAACGTTTGTTGTATTTACAATGAACCAAGTGACTATAAAGCAAGTAAGCCAGATTTTATCTGTGTTTGATTAGCAAAACATCGGCCAATTACTATAAGGCCTAATATCAGCTATTAGCTGGTCGATTAATCGGTTGGGCCCTCGCATTGCCTACTGTCTTAACTCTAGGAATGGGTAGCAAAGTTGGTACTTTTCTCTGGTACATCAATTTCAATTACCACACACACACACACACACACACACACACACACACACACACACACACACACACACATTTTATGTTGTGTATTGTTGAAATGTTAAGATCAGTAAATATTTTCATAATATTGTAATTGATTTATTCTTTGAGACAGTAGGCCCTACTGGTTATAACATGGCCACCACTACTTGGTTAAAGTTTCCCACAAAGGCTTAATATCGGACCATGCATACACTTGCAGCAAACTCACAGCAAGATACTGCACTCCCCCCAAGGGCTTTTGTCATGTAGACCTCTACAAAATATGTGTGGCTTAGAAGCATGCAGCTTGGGTAAAACGTTTTCAACATGTCAATAATTCCCTGCTATTCCAATATTTAAGTGGGTCTTTGGCATTACGACGGTGCAGGGTTGTAATAGTCTAGTATTTGTCATTAGAGTTAGTTTTTATTCGGTTGTTTTTAAGTGCTCTATAAATAAAGTTGATTTGAGTTACTGTCCACCTGATGTAAACACCTACTAAATCCAAAATAATGTGTTATTACACTCCTAGTCAAATGTTTGGACACATTTCTCTAGCTTTTCAAAAAGTACAATTTCAAAGCATGATTAAGCAAGAATGTGTGTCATACTTTTGGTTCTGTATGTACATGCTTACTGCAGCTGCCCAGTTGAGTGTTACGTGATGTGGCCTGGGGACTTCTCACATTGTCTATACACATTCTTGGTTGTCATACTCTTTTATTTACTTTGAAGTAAACATTTAAATTTACTGTGGTATGATTATTTGATGGAGGGGATGCAGCTAAGCCTATATTTCTTCTTTGAGAAATAAAGTTTTGAGAGAATACATTACAGGCACAACTCAGTTTCTTCAAATGTAGCATTTTATATCACCGCCCATAGATGGCGCCATAACTTTAGAAAACAATGTTGGTGCTTCTGTCCCATCCATAATGATTCTTTTTCTAATCCTGCCGACAGTTTAAACCTATCAACCTACCCCAACTATTTTCTTGTATCCTTCATTTATTATGGTTTAAAATGTAATACACTCAATTGTTAAGCTTTTGCTGGGTTGTAGGGAGCACTTGCCTTGGAAAATGGAACCCTCTTTAGTAAGTTGTAAGTTGTTATATTCCTTTAGGAGTGGGTTATAAAATATGTTTTAAGTATCTGCTATTCCTTTTTTGTCTCATGTCCAATAAGTAATTCATGTTAAATGCACAGTTTCTGTGATCAAACATGATCAGAATGCTGTTTGATGTATTTTTGTTTTTTTCACACTCGACTCAAGTCACTCACTGAAGTGAACCTGGGAATGAATCTCTAGCCAGTACCCACCTCAAGATTTGATTATGGTTCAGGGGAATTCAAATAAATGACCAATTATCGGTGCGCCTTCAATTGATGCACATTTTCTTTCTATGTATTGTTTTTTACTTCCCCCTACTTTTAAACATTTGCAGTGGATCATAGTTTATGATTACAATGAATTGCAGATTTATAAATAAAAAAAAACGTATTTTTTTAAAAGAAGATAGTGGTGTATTTGAATGTAACGTCTGCCAATAGCTGTTTCTCAGTATTGTAAAAAGCCAACCAGAAACAAAAGTTTTTGACAAAAACACAAACCCATTAAAAAAAACCTAGATATATGTTTACTAGGCTACAACAAACAATTATTTTTTATAGTCGATTAATCACCAACAGTAGTTGCGAATCACAATTAGTTGACTACTAAGCGGATCATATGTAAATCGCAGCATATTTTGCCAGCAAGCAGCTGCCTTTATAATAACCATCATTATCATACAATACATACATATAATACTTTTGTGCATTTTAAAATGGAAAACTGCTTACTTTTGCACAATATGGAGAATTCACTGTGCTATGAAAACTCAAATAAGAGCCCATGGCGTGGGTCTTGACATGATGGTGTATCATGACTCCAAAGTTGACAGCATTGCGCAAAAATCATTGTTATGACATATGGATTCTTTGGCAATAAAGATGCGATTTACTTCGTCCTCCAAGTGGTGTGGATTTTTTTTTTCATCTAACTTGCCAGGTGGCTTGGTGTCTGGAAAAAAGTTCTAATAGGTTGTTTAACCTGCTCTCTGAGTTGAAATGCATATTTTCACTCCTCATGTTTGTCATGGCTCCAACACTGATCACTTATTCACATTTTGGTACTTTTTATGTGTGCCCCATCAGCTGTTAATTAACCCTATCATAAGATGGTTTGGGTTAAGTTTTCTGTTGTTTTGTCCTCACTGTGATTTTCTGTGCCAGATCAATCTATGATGACCAGCCAAATGCCCATATGCGCTTCATGGAGAAACTGGATGCCAGGATAAGGAATCATGATCGTGAGATTGAGAAGATGTGCAATTTCCACCATCAAGGATTTGTGGATGCTATCACAGAGCTCCTCAAAGTCCGCACTGATGCAGAGAAACTTATGGTAAGCAAGCTTTTGAGATTCTTTAGGCCAAAACTGATACTACATATATATATAATTCTTTCTGGATTGTACTCGGGTTTATCTTTTTTAAGTGGCCATTCCAACCAGTGTGTAAAAACCCAATTCCAATGTACAGTAGTTGGGACCCAACAAGAAAAAAACAGGTCCTCCTCAAAACTCTGCCTGGTCGGTTGATGCAGAATACGTCATATCAACGCCTCAGGGAAGGTGGCCCACCTCAAAACTTGTCCCGTTCCGCAGTGCAGAATCAGTATGGCATTAATTGAGTTTAACTAAGTGCAAGAATGTAAAAGTAACGCTTAGGGCAAGATTTAAACATTTCTATTGAGGTAACATCTCTAATTTCTGCAGGTAGAGCATTCCAGAGCACTATTGAGGCCGAGCAAATAATGCTCTAGAACCTGTGGATTTCTTTTTGGCTCTCGGAATCACCAATAAAACAGTGTGTCGTTATTGAAGATGTCAGGATAGAATGTACGCTACCACAAAGTCGGCCAGATAGGAAGGTGCTAAACTGTGCAATATTTTAGGAGTAGGTAACAGAACCTTGAAATCGCATCTCAGGTGGACCGGGACCCAATGCAAGTTGTCCATTATTGGGGTAATATGATCAAAAGCTGCAGGCTTTTAATACTAGATGTGGGAAGACCGGAAAGCAACACGTTACATTAGCCAAGGCGAGATGTGACAAATGCATGAATTATTAACTCTGTGTCACTATCCATCACATATTGTGTCCCCCCCCTACAGATAACAGTAGGTTGCATTAAAGGTAGAAAGCGTTTTGAAACTATTCATTTTGACTGAGCTTTTTATTTACATTATAAAGCCCTGGCATTTGAAGAGCGGTATGTAGGCTTTTTATATACACTGCGTTTGTGGAAATTTCTAAAACTCATTGGAGTAAAAGATTATTAGCAGTAACTGTCATTTATACCTTCTCTCTTTTTGTGGAGTCTTTTGCTGTGCAGTGGAAAAAAAGTGATTATATAGTTTGCCATGCTAGTCAGAAAACTTCCTTGTTGAAAGGATTGCATAAAAAGCCGACTGGTCAATTGGGTCATGGCTCTCAGCCGTGTGACAGGAGCAGATAGTTCAAAAATCCCCATCCAGAATCGAGAAGTTTGTCACTGAATCTGTGAGAAAGAGCCTGTCACAAGCCATTAAACTCCATAAAAGGCCCAGTGGACCGATGATGGGTTCAGGTCCCTGCTGCCTGGTTAATCTGAATTTGCCTGTCTTTGTCCTTGGTCCTTCATGGACAATGAGCTGATTACAAGGTTGAGCAGCTGCAGGAAGAGTAGTGGAGAGGGAAAAGAGAGGGCATGAAGGGGGGAGGGCAGATGCAGAGGAGACAAATTGATTATGTGTACCTAAGAAACTGTTGAAGATGTCAGTCAAAGGGTCAACATGTTCTGTGCACTATTCACCTTTCAAATAGTTGTTTCAGAGTCAGCAGGATGAGGAAATCGTTTGCCATCATATCAAGTTTGCCATCATATAAGTTTAAGGGAAAACACTGATTGATCATGTGGTTTGAAAAAAAAAAAATAGCTCAGTCATTGTGGGCTGTTTAATTAATTAATTAATTTATATTGTAGGGCGGCACGGTGGATGACTGGTTAGCACGTCCGCCTCCCAGTGCAGAGGACATGAGATCGAGTCCGGGCTTCGGCCTTCCTGGGTGGAGTTTGCATGTTCTTCCCGTGCTTGCGTGGGTTTTCTCCGGGTACTCCGGTTTCCTTCCACATTCCAAAGACATGCATGCTAGGTTAATTGAACACTCTAAATTGTCCATAGGTGTGATTGTGTGTGTGGATGGTTGTTCGTCTCTGTGTGCCCTGCGATTGGTTGGCAACCAGTTCAGGGTGTACCCCGCCTACTGCCCGAAGCCAGCTGGGATAGGCTCCAGCGCCCCCTGCAATCCTTGTGAGGAAAAGCGGTTAAGAAAATGGATGGGATGAATATTTATGATTTTTACCATTTAATTGCGAGAACCGTGGAGCACTGTGAATCCTTGAATACTTCATATTACACAGAATGTCATCGAGTACAAAAGGACTTGAAGGAAGGAACAAAGAAAACTTAGTCTTGTTAGGAGAATGGATATTACTACAGATTGAATTTCTTGTGTATTTAAAAATGTTGAAGTTAAACATCATGTGTGTTTTTAAAGGGCCAAGTGACAGACACTAATCGAAGACTACAAGAAGCTGGGAGGGAGGTAAGGTGCTTGAAAGAAAAATCCATCCATCCATCCAATCATCCATACTGGTTTGGTAATATAAACATTAAAACATAGTAATATTGTTCATCAAACATATCCAGGGGTGTCAAACCTGCAAAGGGGTTTAATCCGGCCCCCGAGATGATTTTGTAAAGTAAAAAAAAATAGTAGTTGGACTAATTAAACAGATGGCCACAATCAAAACATATAAATTAGTAATTTCACAAGCAATCCTCAGACGAGCAATGCAACTTGTACATGGAATTGCCCTGGATGTCATTATTTTACACACAACCTAAAGTTACGGTTTGTTTAAAAAAATAATAATCATAGACCGATAGAAACATGTTAAATACGAAAATACGACACATATTTAATTACTGGTAACATAAACACATATGGCAAGGATTAATGTCCTTATAACTTCATTAATTGCGCCACACAATGCATTCTGGGAACAATATATATGCAGAACAGGTAGCTCCAACACGCCCGGAACTCATACAGGTAAAGTGTTGTTGCGTTCCATTTGCATTCATGTTATTTTATGGAACAATTTAATAACAGTTGAGCCCCGTAATGTAGGGCTGGCCCACAAATAGCGAAAATCTGCGTATTATTGACAGCAATTGTTTTTAAGTTATATAGCATGATTTTACCTATCTGGCCCGCTTGGTAATATATTTTCCTGCATGTGGTACTTGAGCTAATATGAGTTTGACACCCCTGGTTTATTCAAACTGGTGATTGTAATGTGTGCTATATATACTGTTTATTAACTGTTATTACTTATGTGTTTTGATTTATGTGTTTGTCACATACAAGTCTATTGACGTAAAGAAAATAACATTACATCTTGCACGTATGCCCGCTTTAACATGTGATAGCCGCTCAATTTTGGGACTTCTATCTCACGACCTGATTTTGGGATGGTTGACAGGTGACAGCTCAAACTGGCGAGGTGATTCGCTGTCGGATCCAGCAGAGGAACATGGCCACAACTGTGGAGAAACTCCAGCTCTGCATACCAGGTAGCACAATACATCACACAGGGGTCACCAACATGATTCTTGCAGGCACCAGGTAGCATCCAAGGACAACATGAGTCGCAAGGCTGTTCTAAAAATAGCTCACCAGTACGTATGCGACACTCGTTCTTCGCTGGTTCGGCGGACAATGTTCACAAAGTCTGTCCTTCTGCACTCAAAATTTGCTTTTGTGCTCCAAATTTCTTCTTATGTGCTTGTAATGGGCTCTTTAAACAAATCCACTACTTCCTGAACTCAATACCACTCCTTCAATGCCATAGGGAAAATGCCATATTGAGATATTTTGTTCTGTCTTTAAAATTGTCTGTCATTGTTTTTTTTTTGGGGGGGGGGGGGGGGTTATGTATTAAAAGTACTAGTAGTATCAGTACTTGGTATTGGTATCAGTAACTACTCAAGAGTACTCATACTGGTATTGGTTTGGAAAAAAAAAAGTGGAATCGAACATCCCTACTTTAAATTGTTATTCATTCATTATCCATACCACTTATCCTCACTAATTTTATAAGTTCTGTTTTCACAAATGTACATTTGCTAAGTCAAATCCCATTGTGTGTTTTTGAAAGAACTAGACATATATTCAGTATCTACTTTCAATACCTGGTACTACAAACAACGCTCTTTGAAGTTGTGCTCCCATTTTAATCTTTTCAATATCACTTAATTTTTCAGACCCCTGACATTTTTTTTTATTATTTCTCTCCTGTGTGTTGTTTGTTGTTGATAGATTGTTAGATTGTAGATTGGTATGTTTAAAAAAAAAAACTGGTAGGCTCTACATTGTCGTGTACGCCAATGATGACACAATGCACGTACCCGATTCCAAACACGTCCACTACCTTCAAAGATATGCTAAATTCCCATGTCTATCAATGCAGTATACTGGTGTACAATGTATTTGTCCCACTTTAATTCATCCTGGCATATGACTCCTACTTCCAATGACAAATCTGCTTGACCAACCTTTGGTACTGGTTTATATTTCCCAGTTTGTAGTTGGATTTTGAATTTGTAGGGTTTGCTTAGTGAAAACCTAAAAACATGTTGCTAATTCATTTTTCTCTCTTCCTCTTTTGCTCTCTCTCCCAGTGTTAGAAATGTACAGCAAATTGAAGGAGCAGCTCGAGTCCAAAAGGTATCAATTTTAGAGAACAAAGTAAAAGATTTGGGTGGATTTTTTAAAGTGCTGGTTCAACATTTATTTGACACACAGTACCTTGTAGTTTTTACGAAATTATGATCTACTCTGTCAAGGATAAAGCCACCTTCACCATCAACCGCAAACAAGAACCCCCTGTCATTTGTAGACTCAATGCCTGTTTTATCTGCTGCTAATTCAAATGCACTTTGAGTTTACTTGAGAAATAGTAACTGTATATAACATTCTTTATGCCATTCAATTTTTGTTTTTTCAAATGACATTTATCTATGTTCAGAGGTGGGTAGTAATGAGTTACATTTACTCCGTTAGATTTACTTGAATAACTTTTTGAAAAGAGTAGTTTTACCACACATTACGTTTTACTTTTACTTGAGTAGATGTGTGAAGAACAAATGCTACTCTTTCTCCGCTATATTGGGCGACACTAGAGTTGTTACCCGCCGCTCCATTCATTAGATTTACCGTATTTTCACATATGCGCTCTGTTTGACTGACTGTGTGGGAGCATTTTCGCAGACACACCCTGTTGAAGACTGGCAGGCATGATGAGGACCCGAAAGAGTCCACTGAAAGATGACGTCTTGGTGCTTTCGCTTTAAGAAACTGCCATGGCAGCGCCAAGCGAATTAAGCCACAATTTGTGAATGGATTGGGCATGCTGGTGCTAACATGTCTGCTTGTACTGTTGTTCGAGCTCAAAAAGTTCATTTTATTTTATTTTTATTTTATAATTTGAACATGCCCGCATTTGCACACAATTTTATGTTTTTGTCTGTCTGATGCCAGAGGTGGCAAATCCAGGTCTAGAAAGTAAAAACCCTGCCACTTAGCACAAGGGGCTAAAGGTAACCGAGCACCCGGGGAGCTAGCTAGGGAGCTCACTAGCTAGCACCTGGGGCTAAAGCCAAACTGTGGCATGGTTTTTACTTTCTAGACCTGGATTTGCCACCTCTGCTGATGACGTATTTTTTTTTTTAATAAATGAGACTTCATGCTCAAGCAGTTACTCAGTAGTTGAGTACAGACGCTCCCCACCTTACGAACGAGTTACGTTCCGGACGATCGTTCGTAAGGTGAATTTGTTCGTAAGTTGCTTCAGTGCTATATTTTGTATTATAATTTATGTTTAAAGCCTATATAAGTATATTGAAGGTTCATATAAGTATGTTTAAGGCTTGTACAAGTAACCTGCATTGGTTTGTACTGAAAAAAACTTAATAAAATGGAGAGAATACGTACAGTACTGTACTGTACTACGTATGTTAGACAGAGAGAGCGAGACACACACACACAGTATGTACATGTACGTAATAAGATAAATAAAATGAAGTTTAACTTACTTTTGGAAGATGTACTCGATGCTTAAGGAGATGATGGAGGAGGAGCAAGAGGAGGATTTTATATCATGAGAGATTCTTCGTCGTCGCTGGAATCAGCTTCAAAAGTTATTTCCTGCTTCATGGGGACCGGCGTTTCTTCCTCCTCCTCCTCGCCACATTGCTCAGCCTCCAATGAGCTCTCACAGCGCCAATCGTCGGTATTAGCGGCGGAAAGAAGCATTCCGCGCAATACAAAATCTAACTTACAGCATTTCTTTCCGAACATTTTTCGACATACTGTACGCGCAGAAATGTTCGTATGTACCGTTGTTCGTAACTCGAATGTTCGTAAGTAGGGGAGCGTCTGTATCCTTTTCAGCAAATACTTTTTTACTTAAATTGGTCCCATTGGACCTGGCAGTGCTCTGCCTGGCAGCAACCGACCACTGTTTTATGAATGTGTGTGAATGGGTGCATATGAGCACTTTGGGCATCATATGGTGTAAATAAAGCGCTATATAAAAAACAGCCCATTTACCATTTACCTGTGATTGGCTGGTGACCAGTTCAGGGTGTACCCTGCATCTGGGATAGGTTCCAGCATACACACAACCCGAGTGAGGGTATGCTGTACAGAGAATAGGCACATGGATCATGGATGTTCTATCATCCATCCATTTTCCGAACCGCAAGTAACTGCTGTAATTTTGCTTTTGTGCTCACAAAGGAATCTGGCTTATAATGTAATTGTAACATACCAAATTCACACTACAAAGAATAATTACTCTGTTATTTGTGCTATAAAATCAATTGTGTATTTAATAATTGCATGAGAAAATTTGTTGGACATGTTATGGCTATAACCATGCAACACCACATTGATTATCATGCCGTTAAACAGAATGAAGGCCTTTAGTATTCTACAGTATTAATACTTTGATGTACAATGAGTGTTTATTGTATGTTTTTAGCCTTGAGGAAACAGACCTTTGGGAATGCAAGTTTTTAATCTGCCAGCCGCAGTAAGTAAAAAAGTAAACTAAAAAGAGTTAGGCAAGCAAAGAGTTAGCCCAACAATTTTCTTATTATACTGTAAGATTATTATTTATCTGTTAAAAATATCATGAAAAATATATTTTTATTTATGATTTTTTCTGTCAGTATTACAATTCACCAAGGAGTCTTTACTTTGTGGGTTTGCTTGAACTTCATTTTTTACCCCACGAACTTCACTGACAGAAAAATAATGACCCTTTTTTGTTCATTACTGTGTACCAAAGGAACAGGCCATTCACTGGCAAGACAATTGACCCTCAATGTGCCCTTGTTTGCGACAAGGCCCCCTCGTTGCAGTCCAGTCAAGGCCCACTGCCAATCTTAGGCAATTAGACCATGTTGGCTACTTTGAGGGATATATGTATGTGTTTGGGGAGGGGCTTCTACTTTCAGGACTAATGACATGACTTTCCTGCTGTTACTTTAAACCGACAAGAGCATGTATTGCTCAAATACTTATCATTATGTAGACTGAATGTGGTTGCTGGGCAGGTCACGGTCCTGCCACTTCTTGCCTTTGTGCTTTCCTTCCTGGTGTGCTGCTCTCTGACAGACCTTTTCACTGTACAGTTTATGCGGCTGTCTTCTGTTCATGTGTGTACAACACATTTTACACTCACTGACCGACCAATTAGATCCCTCACAGCCTGCCTATCAGCCTAATGATGGGAGTTCAGCACACTGAACTGAGGGTGAACCCCTTTGGTTTGTGCTCACTACCAAAGACCGCAATTTTAGTCTTTAAAGCCCCTTTTCCACTATAGTACCTCAGTTTTTCCACAGCTTTAATTAGCTCTACCCGCCTCAGTTTGTGGGGATTCATTTATTGGTTACAAAAGAAGCATTCCTTAGTCATTGTAGGAGACAGCTCTGGCATCACTAGTTTAGAACCACATTAAATACATAATTCGAGGGAGATATGCTAATTTGCAGAGGTGGAATTAAGTCACACGTGTTGCAAGTTGCAACTTTCAACCAAGTTTCAAGTTATTGTGGCAAAAATCAAACACTTTTTTCATTATTTGTTTGATTCATGAGGATATCCAAATTTTAACAGGGAAGATTTGGTGTCATCTCCTCCAGTGTGCCACTGCCCTATACCATGTCACCACATTCCCAGGATGTTTATACAGTATAATTTAGCATTTCTTTAGAAATAACTCACATTGGGTTTGCATACAAGCTGCGGGTTCTTGCATCTAATTTATTATTATTTTTTGAAATCACTTTCTTTACACGAAAGTCATACACTGCTTGAGTAAATCTGAAGCACTACAACCCTATTAAAAGCAATTTGCCAATGATTAAGAAGCTATCATGGGTTTTTAAACTAGCTATCGCCTTTCTGTGTACGATTTATCTCCTTAGATACTACTCTGCGCTGAAAACTATGGAACAACTGGAGAAAGTCTACATCCCTCGGTAAGAAATTTACTACATCTCCACTGCTCTGGCAATAATGCTCCAGTAAAGCCGTCTGCAAACTATGATGCTACAAAGGTTCTTTAAAGTAAGGTTCTGTTGACAGCAAGTGGCACAATGTGTTTATAAAGGTATTTAATCAATCAATCAATCAATCTGTATGATGTTTTCATTGTTCAGCACCTTGAGTTTCATTTTAATGTATGAAAGGTGCTATATAAATAAAATTTGATTTGATCCATTATACAATGGGGTTTTAATTAGACATCACTTTGAGTTGCATTTTAATGTATGAAAAGTTCTATATAAAGTTTGATTCATTGGCTGATTGCAATGGTCATCATTAGTTATTGTTTTGATTTCTTGATTTAAAGAGTCTTAAATGCACTACAAGTATGCTTTTTTATTTAAGCAATGCTTATACTGTCTCTCATGCAGAGTAAGCCAATATAGGTTCTGTCAGATCATGGCTGAAAATCTGCCCAGACTGAGGGAGGAGATAAAGGAGATCTCTATGTCTGACCTAAAGGACTTCCTGGAGAGCATAAGAAAACACTCAGACAAAGTTGGAGAGACTGCTATGAGACAGGTTCTAGGATTTGTGTTCTCACTCATAACCCCAAATCTGTGTTTGTTGCTGATTTGATTGTGTGTCCATCCAGGCACAACAACACAGAACCTTTAACAGTGCAGTAGCAAAGCAGGCCAGTGTGGGCCACTACACTAAGCCTTTGTACTCTCTCAATGGTCAAACGCACACACACAACAATCTCATGATGGACGATGACGCAGACGACGAGGACGATGCTGATGAGGAGGTAATGAAACTGCGTGGTTTTCATGTCATACTAGTTACAATGACTACAAATAAAGTATAGAATGAGTCATTGTATTTGGAATATAGTCCTGTTTCATTTTTTACAATTACATTCACGATGATTGTTGTGGACATTACCATGTTTTTATTGATTTTGTAGGAAATTTCAGCACAGAACTGATGAATTAAGAAAATAACTGAAATTTTAGCTGTGTTTTTTACATCTTAACAGGTTCTCACAGCTCAGGATCTTGTGGACTTCTCACCTGTTTACAGATGTTTGCACATTTACGCTGTGCTGGTATGTTATCCAACACCATATTCCATTTCAATTTTCTTTTTAATTGTGCCAAATCCTTTTTATTTTATTTTAATGAAGGCACTAAAGTTATCTTTTCCTTTCATGATTTTTGGACAAAATTTGAGAATCCTTAAGATTTATGTATCTGCAGGGAGACCGAGAAACATTTGAGAATTACTACAGGAAACAGAGAAAAAAACAGGCCAGGCTAGTTCTGCAGCCACAGGCTAATATGGTAAGTAATACTTGACTTAAAAGTTAATAATGTCTGATACTGCAATGTTTTGGTATTGAGCCTTTACCAAGTAAATACAGAGCCATATATCGCCAATACCAATAGTTTTTAATGTCGGTGTTCTGAGCGATCTGCCACCGATCATTTTCCTGCCTGCAGCCAAATAGAGACCAGAATGCATTGCGTGTCGCAAAACATTTAATTAATAAAGTTATCAGGACTTTAATGTGGAGTATGTCACAATACAGTCACGAGGGGATTAAATGCTCCATGCGAGTGCTTCCCACATACGAGTAGATAACAGTACAGTGTGTTGGGTTGAAGTGGAATAAAATAATGTAACAATCTAATGTAAATAATGTAATGTTTTGATCACTCATCGAATTTCTGGCGACATCTATGGCTACGTTCACACTGCAGGACATGATGCACAATTGCTGCTAATTGGTGGACTGGTGGACTCGTTTCGCGGATGTTAGGAGTTCGATTCACGTGTCTTGTCAGCATAAATTATGCAAATTCAGATGTGCAATCGTCTGCTTCTAACTGGTGGACTGTTTTCACGCTCGTTCCTGGTTGGCTGCTGTCCTCGGCTTCCACAAGCGTCAGTTTTGAATGTTGTGTTTACAAACAGGAACAGAAATCCGTCAGACTCATTTTTTTTCATCTCATATCGCCTGAGTAGCAAGGTTGGAAGAGGTAGAAATATTTTGGGGAAATGAGGCGACCTCATTTCATTGAGCCATCTTCACGGAGGATGACGTCGCATCGTTGTCATGCGTGAATAACCGTGCAGGGCTGAATTCCTACTATCGGCACAAATGTCAACTTCACGCTTCATGTTTCAAGTGTGATTAAATTAAAAACAAGTAATAAGTTAACACTGTTACTCAAAACAGCTTTGTATATTCACAGACATGCCAGTAGTCTCCCTTCCAAGTACTCTCTGCCGCCCGCGCAGAGCGCATATCAGGCTTTTGATGACGTATGAATCGGGTGCGTGCGGATGAGCGTTCATAGTGCAGACACAGCGCATACATATCCGATTTGTATCCACATACGAAAGAGGCCCAGATCTGGTGTGAAAAAATCGGAATTGTACCGTTCACACTGTATGATAAAATGAGGTACTTGTGAAAAAATCGGAATTGAGCTGCAGTGTGAATCCAGACTTAGAATACATCAATATCTCAATTTTTATTTTTGGAGACATAAGCCTGATTTTGTGAAAATGCATCATTTACTTGCAGCTTATAAATATTTATCAACATAACTTTGTGTCTGGGTGTCTAGCATGAAACAGTGGAGGGCTACAGAAGATACTTCAATCAGATTGTAGGGTAAGTTGTGCCACCCCCCCTCTTTCCCCCTAAAATTTACAATATATTTGTCACGTTTCATTTTCTGTAGAAGCTCTTCTATGTGAACAACCAGATGCCATTTTGAGAATATTAAAAGTAATTGGCATGGCATTTCATGACTTTTATGTGTATACATCCTCAGGTTCTTTGTTGTGGAGGACCATATCCTCCATGCCACACAAGGATTGGTGACCAAAGCTTTCACTGATGAACTGTGGAACATGGCCCTGTCCAAGATCATCGCTGTGCTCCGCACACACTCTGTAAGTTTACACTCGCATGCACGCACACTTACACATCAGCAGTGAGTTGTTGAATTCACTGCAAATTCAGATGAGATCATTCTGAGTTAAAAGAGATAATAGTATCTGCTGTTGATCTATTTACCCTGGAAGAATCTTATTTCACTGGCCTTTTTCCTGCACACACACACACACACACACACACACACACACACACGCACACACACACACACACACACACACACACACACACACAAACTGCAGAAGTCAGCACACCCACAAACACACTAATGATGTCACTCTCAAAATAAGGGTCAAAACACAAACAGTCAAAGAGTAGGTCATTGGAGCCTTAATGAGAGACAGATTGCAACAATAACAGCAGTTCAAGATGGCATATTCCTGACCACTTAGCTCCAGTCACTTGTAAATTACCAGGAGGATTATGCTAACAGGCCAGAGAATGGGCCGCACAGTGAGGGGTGATTTTGACAAAAGCCCCGGGTCACCCTCCTACTGGCTGCCCTTTTTCCGGGGATAGACACAGGCAGCTCCACATTTACAATTAATACATGGTAAACCCAAAATAAGAATCCCCCTCCCCCCAATCCTTAGATGTAGATTAACTATCACATAAGACTCAGGATGAGTCAGGAAATAAAAACATTTCTGTCAACTTGTCACTATCGCTATAACATTTTTTAAGACTAGCTTCTCTCTGGGCTGGTGTGCAACTGACTGAGAAGAATATTGTCTGAGCAAATAAACTACATGAACATGTTGCAGTACATGTGCCGCGTTTTGCTGCTGTTCAGTCAAATCTCATGCTAATTTGTTTTTGTGTCCAGTTTGTGTCTGAGTAAATAAAGAGTCATTCAAGTGCTGCTTCATGTCAAATCTCAAGCTTTGTTCATTCTACGTGTTGATTTACAAACTCCTGTGTTTGATGGGGTCCTAGTATCACGGTTAAGCAACACAATGGTGCAAAGCTCATAAATCAATCTCAACCATGACAAAATGGAGGAATTCTTTACTGCCCTTTACTAAATCTTTAATGCACTTGCTTTTGTAGCTACTCATGTCAAGTTTATAATTTTACTATACTGTAGTGCCATTTTTAAAGAGAATGGTAAATGGTTTTGCAAATTAAAATTTTTGTAGCTTTCATTAAGTGGTTGACTTCACAACATGGTACTTATATATTTTTTATGTTAGGTTTGCAGATTGTTTTGGGAATTAACAGTAATTGGTTGATGGCAATTATGATGCATCATAATTACTATGCCAGACAAATCATTGCAATGTGAAGTAAATGAAAATTAAATACGCAATTAAAAACCCAGAAATTCCAGTCAAAATTGGATTCTCCAAGCCTACAAGCTTACTCTGGTGTGTGTTACTTTTTTATCCATCCATCCATCCATCTATTATCTGCACCGCGTATCCAATTGAAGCTAAATTCATAGCAATTCTTCTGTCATTTAGACCTACATAATGGGCTCTATTTTTGTAGACTGACACACCTGCGATCGGCTCAAAAATGGGAGCATCTGAATTTTCGTGGCAGGTCAACACTATTCTGCGCTGTCCCACACGGGTCCCACATACGTGGGTTCAAGTTTGTTTCAAATTGTCCACATCACATCATTTGCAAGGGGAGATCTTGAAGTTTTGAGGTTGTTTCTTTTTACACAATGTCAGGCCTGGTGTACTCCGGTTGTCTGCGCTCCAAGCAATCCCTCTGCAAATGAGGGAGGCAGCTACGATTGGCCGGGAATTGCCATTACACCAGTTCTTCAGGCAGAATGTCTACGAAAACACCAATAGACAGAAAACTCCACCCATGTGCACTGTTAGACTGCGCTTTACGCCAGATTTTCGCTGGGAACGATAATAGAGCCCAATGTGTTGATCCTTTTTTTCTCCCTTAGTCTTACTGTGAGGATCCAGACCTGGTCCTGGAGCTGAAGAACCTTATTGTCATTTTTGCGGACACGCTACAGGTTATTGTTTTGTTTCCCACCTAATTCAATTGCTTAACTTCATTATGTGACTGAATTTTTTTATTTGCATGCATACATGAAGGGTTTTGGTTTCTCTGTGAATCGACTATTTGACCTGCTGTTTGAAGTTCGAGACCAGTACAATGAAACTCTACTGAAGAAGTGGGTGCTGGTATTCAGGTGTGTATTTCAATGTTTCTGTTTACTACTGGTACTTGTTTTTATCACTATATTGTTGATTTAAGACATACACCAATTATGGAAGGCCATGTTGTTGCAGTTTTATTTTTTAATTAAAATGTATCCTCCCATGCTGGTAGTGACATTACTCCACAATATTTTCCAGTAACAACTAAGAACATTTTAATATTTTTTTGGTCAGGTTCCATATTTTTATAGCAATACAACACAATATTCTGTGAGCTTTGCAAAATCAGTCAAAATCCAGTAAAACATCCAGGAGCGAAGGGGGTTGCTTCAGTGAAAATGGTGAATGAGTTAATAAGTGGGGGAAACCATAGGGAACACTCGCAAGGTACTTCTGTAGATTGCTAACTCACACTCAGACGCTTACTCCTTTAACCATCTCCTGATGTCACTCGCTTGGCCACCCATAAAGACACACAGCCATTACCGTTCAGCTCTGCTCAATAACACATTTTCAACTGTGACTACAGTGGTTAAAGTTTGGAAAAACTGGAGCAAAAAAACGTCTGAGATAATGCTTTCAACTTTATAACCATTCTATTGCGGTGCTAAATACCAGAATATTGTCTGGGTACAAGTGCAAGTCAGCATAATGATGTACTTTTTTTAAATAACTTGCATTTTAAGGCATAATTGTTTTTACTGTATATTTCTGCAGGGAGATCTTCGAACTGGACAACTATAGTCCCATACCAGTGGAAACAGAAGACGAGTATAAACTGGTTGTGAGTCGCTTTCCATTTCACGATGCAGAGATAGAGAAGGTAAACATGAATTCTATTCCATGTAACAATTATGCTAACTTACTGGTACATTAAAAAAAGAGCCAGACAGCTAATCAAAAGCAAAAATGCTCAGAAACTTTTATTGCCAAAGTGTGCAATAATAATGATAATAATAATAATAATAATAATCGTCGCTGCCATTAATAAAACACTTATATCATTTTTTTTATTTTTTTTTTATTTTTTAAAAGTTTTTCTGCATTCAGTTTCATCTCAAAAACATCCATCCATCCATTTTCTTAACCGCTTGTCATCACAAGGGTCGCGGGGGGGCGCTGAAGCCTATCCCAGCTGACTTCGGGCAGTAGGCGGGATACACCCTGAACTGGTTGCCAGCCAATCGCAGGGCACATCTCAAAAACATAAAATAAAATAAAAAAAGACTGAAATAGACCTAAGTGTTTTTTCACAAAGCAGCGATGTAATAATAATAATAATAATAATAATAATAATAATGATAATAATAATAATAATAATAATAATATACATGTTTGATAATAATTACAAAATGTCCCCTTCAACTAGCTGCTCCTACCAGGGTATAAATCTAATTTAGTGAATTATTGAATCAGGAAGACAATCTGATATTGTTCAAACTTGACATCAGATATATAATTTTTTTCCCAAAAAATTTTTCAAGTTCAACATACAGCCTATGGGGAACAAATTTGGATGATTGAAACCATTATCATCCCTGAACCATTTTATAAGAATATGAACGCAAACTTTAGAAGAACAGATGAATTTCAATATTGTATTATTAAAACTATTTTTGTATTGTTTATTTTTTTTGTGAGTAGCAGGATTTTCCCAAGAAGCTGCCAATGTCCCAGTCTGTGCCACAGATATATATGCAAGTAAAAGAGTTCATTTATGCCAGCCTCAAGTTCTCTGAGTCACTTCATCGCAGGTAAACCTCGATCAACTATTATAATAGCATACAATTATTTCAGTAATTCTCTCTGTCAAAAGTAGACATTCTTCTTTAAGCTAGTATTATAACACAACTGTTATCACTTTTTTTTAATCCAGTTCAACAGAGATTGATGATATGTTGCGTAAATCAACTAACCTGCTGTTGACAAGAACACTCAGCAGTTGTCTGCAAAACCTCATCAAGAAGCCACATATAGGACTGACTGAGGTATAAACAAAACAGTGCCAGAAAATGTTACTCTCTACCTTCATGTAGACTGAATTTGAATTTGTCTTCTCTTTAAAGTTGGTGCAGATCATCATCAATACCACCCACCTAGAGCAGGCCTGCAGGTATCTTGAGGAATTTATAACAAATATCACCAACGTGTCCCCTGAAACAGTGCACACAACAAGGCTGTATGGCTTGTCTACTTTCAAGGTAAGGCCCGGTCATCATTCCTTAGTAGATTATATTATGTTATGTATTTGAGTGTTTTAATGTCACTGTACATATTTCATTACATTTTAATTGTACTGAATGTGTATATACTGTATGTACATTCAGTTTTATCAAAATTTTACAATTTTTTATGAAGACTTATCTGAAAGATGTTTTTCAGGATGCCCGACATTCTGCAGAAGGAGAAATCTATACCAAACTGAATCAGAAAATCGATGAGTTTATCCAGCTGGCAGATTATGAATGGAGTATGGCTGAGTCCGACGGTCGGGCCTCAGGTTATCTCATGGACCTGATAAATTTTCTGCGATCCACATTTCAAGTCTTCACACATCTACCGGTGAGTAGACCCCACTTTTTAACCTGTGGACATATTTTTTTTAACTGCATAGCCATTCTGTTGAGAGCACATTTACATTGATTGCCTTCTTCTTGACAGTGCGTATTTGTTTAGCTGAAAAGCCCACCATTTTTGTTCTTCACATATATTTTTTTCATACATTGTTTTTCTTACGAAAAACTACATGATGTCCGCATGTAATGGGGAAATTTGGAGCTTGTTATGTTGATTTGTCAATATTCATGGCAAGCTCTTGCATGTCATCTGTAACTATGCTATTTTAGCAATATATTAGCATAGTAACTAGGTATTTTTCAGATGTTATGCTTTTACAATTGCATCCTTTTATCTCCCTTTTACTAAGCCCTTTCTTCCTAAAATCCACCTTTCTGTCTCATTCTAGTTGTTTTATTTTTTATTTATTAAGAATACATACTGTCTCCACACCAACACCCTTTTAATTAACTAATTGTTTTTCTAATATTTTCCTACCTGTTTTATTCCTTGACTGATTTGACTTGTGTTAAGCACGTAATATTGCGTTACTTGAAATTTTCCTTCTCCTGTCCATTTATTCTTGCCGCATTTCTTTTCCTGTCCTTTCCCTTTTTCCCCACCCTTTGTCCATTTTGGGTTGGTTTGGGGTCTGCTCAGAATAACAACAATGACCATGCATCGATGTCGGTGAGTATTGCTACCTGGATGTTGCTGTACTGCCGTTTCAGGGGAGTGATGAAAAGCATGCTAGTATTTTGACAGTGGAAGCGCCATTGCACCAAATCTGTTTAGTTTCTACTGGAACTTTTTGAAACTGACCCAAGGCATACTCTCGTGACTTGCCCTGAAGAAAGACTTTTGGTTTCAGATGTGTAGTGTTCAGTGTCAAAAATGTGGCATCAACTGACAAAAGCTGCTCATAGTCTATTTGGCTGCATGCCTTTATGCCAAGCACTCAAGCGATTGTAACCTGGCTTAGTTTCACTTTTTGCTTTTACTAAACTGGAAATAGTTACTCAGGCATTGATTTTGTCATACACTGTGTGCCCAAGTTACACTTCATTGCGAAACGTATTTACTAGGGGTGTGCCAAAAAATCGATTCTCATAAGAATTGCGATTCTCATTTAGTACGATTCAGAATCGATTTTAAATGTCCCAAAATTTATTTTATTTAAATAATTTTATACTGTCTTGCCTTTGTCTGTGTGCCTTTATTTGGAGCGCTGTTCATGTTGTACCTGATTTGGCCACTTAGGGGCAGTGTGGTTCCAGTCTGATACACTGTTAAGTTGTCGCCACATTAGAGAGTAGAAGGAAAAAGTCCCGATCAAGTTATTCCAATAAAAGTTTTTTTTTTTTTTGCAGTGTGGAGCCGTTCTTTTGAGTGATAAAAGTGCCGCGAGTAGCGCGCTAATTAGCATTAGCGAGTCAGACAGGAGTAGCTCATTACAATTCCTTTCACATCTATAGATTGAAGCAAAAATCATTGTCAATCAAATCATTTTGAATAAAAAATCATTCTGAATCGAAAATCGATTCTGAATCAAATCGCAGACCCAAAAATCGGAATCGAATCGAATCGTGAGACATTCAAAGATTCCCACCCCTAGTATTCACTCACCCATTCAAATAATCGGAAGCAGATGTTCCAATCACTTTCGTGACCACTGGTGTATAAAATCAATCACCTAGGCATGCTGACTGGTTTTACAAACATTTGTGAACAAATGGGTCGCCCTCAGTAGCTCAGTGGATTCCAGCGTGGAACTGTTGATAGGATGCCACCTGTGCAAAATGTCCAGTCATGAAATGTTCTTGCTCCTAAATATTCCACAGTCGACTGTCAGCTGTATTATAAGACCGTGGAAGTGTTTGGGAATGACAGCAACTCAGCCACCGAGTGGTAGGCCACGTAAACTGACAAACTGGGGTCAGCGGATCGCCACAAATGTCCAAATTTAATGTGACCTTCAGATTAGCTCAAGAACAGTGCGCAGAGAGCTTCATGGAATGAGTATCCGTGGCCGAGCAGTTGTATTCAAGCCATACATCACTCAACGTAATACAAAGTGTCAGATGAAATGGTATAAAGCATTCCGACCCTGGACTATAGAGGAGTGGAGACGTGCTGGAGTAACGAATCATGCGTCTCCATCTGGCAATCTGACAGATGAGCCTGGGTTTGGCAGTTGCCTGGAGAATAGCACTAGTCTGATTGCATTGTGCCAAATGTAAAGTTTGTTGGAAGGAGGATTATAGTGTGGGGTTATTTTTCAGCAGCTGGGCTTGGCCCTCTAGTTACAGTGAAAGGAACTCTGAATGCTTCAACATACTAATAGATTTTACACAATTCCATGCTCACAACTTTGTGGATAGCTGGCACTTTCCTCTTCCAACATGACTCTATACACTAGTACACAAAGCAAGGTCCATAAAGACATGATGATGTGCGGAGTCAATAGAGACTCAAAGCCAGCCTTTCTTATCCAGCATCAGTCTGTGACCTCACAAATGCCCTTGTTGTCAAATATTCAAAAACATTCATAAAAACACTCCTAAATCTTGTGGACAACCTTCCCAGAAGAGTTGAAGCTGTTTTAGCTGAAACAGGCAGACCAACATCATATTGAGTATGTTAACATGCAGTCAGTAACCTTTTTAAAACCCAAATGTTGGCAATATTCGGGTTTTGAAAGGGCATGGAAACACGCACAAAACCCAGAATATGCTCTTATTCAGTTTTTTTTTTTTTAAGTCCTGAATAAAACCCCTGACTTACCCCTTACGTAACTGGAATTCTTGTTGATATGAACACATTTGGAATTCCCCAATTGAACAGGGCATTGATTTGATTTCTGTACATGCTCTATTCTTCTTCTTCACTTATTCCTATTCGCAAGGAATCTTGGTCTTTGTAGTGGCGTGCCACTCACAGCTCTATGGTGCAAATGCCGCAGTGTGTATCGATACTAGGGTCGTACAGTATTAACATTTTGACATTGTGTTACAGTCTCCTTGTTACACTGAGGTATGCGGTAATGCCGTCACAAATTTTTGACTTATTTTGCAATTAGCGCTGACCACCACAAGTCTGTCTAGTTAATGGTCGCTAATCATACCAACATCAGCAAACAAAATTGGATTCGTAAGTTAATATAAAGTATTGCAGCATTGTAGAAATAATCAAACCAAGCGGCGAACAACTCTTTAATCACAATTCATAACGATTACTGTCAGCCGTAACCATGCCAACAACAACACACTACCTGGGGCGTAGCTTACAAAAAAGTTTCTAGACTATTGGAAACCATATAACCTGTGAACCACATACATAAAAGGGTTTCCGAGTAAAAAAATTTTTTTTATCAGAAAATAAATCAAATTCGATCCAAATAGTAGAGCTTTATATAAACGCTTTATCTACACCATACGTTGTCCAAACACTTTTACAAAGCCCGACATTTATTTATTTGAAAACATATTCAGACATATTGCTGCCGCGTTTTTCTAACTGCAAACAAGTTATTTTAAAGCTTCTCAATGTAGGAAATAGAATTTTGAATTGCTACTGCCACGTGTGGATGAAAAATGAAACTGCACACTCCCTGCTTCACGTATACAATGAGCGCATGACGTCACATGACGGGGCGAGAAATTCAAACCTGAATCCAGTCAAATAAATAAAAAGGCTATTGTAAATAATCTGGGACGGTTAATGCACACTTTGGTGTTGTAAAACTAGTAAATAGTCCTTGCAACTGGATGAGTGAGCATGCTACTTGGTGCACTAGCTCGCTGCGGAGACCATGGATCTGTTAACAATAGAGCAAGCCATGCATTAGAATTGATTGGTTACAAACATCGGACATGCAGGTATGATAAATGACACGTGTCAGGTGTCAGCTAGTCACAGTACGACCTAGGTGTGTGCAAAATTGGCAAAACATTTGCAAAGTGCTACTATGGAATTTTGAGGTAGCTGTTTAGGGAATTGATAACAAGAGGAAAGAAAGACTCTGTTGTATGTCTGCTGGTTTTAATGTGAATAAGTTGATAGCGTCTACCTGAGGGAATGAGCTGGAAGAGGTAGTGACCCTGGTGTGGAGGGTCCAAGAGGATCTTGCCTGCCCTTGTCTTGGTTCTTGCAGCGTTTGAAGCAGAATTGGACCTAACACAGTTCCAAGGTTCTGTTGATCTGTGTGAAGACTAGAGCCAGTTGGTCAGTGCAGACTTTCAGGAAGAAGAGAGACAATCCATCCAACTCTGCCTTCTTGATCTTCTGTTACTTGAATTGCTGTCCCACGTCCTGTTCATGAATTGTCAGGGCATGGGAGGGTGTCTGGGGTGTTGAGGTTGTCAGCCAGTCCGTTATTGTTCTCTGCTTGGGGGGGATGTTCTCTGGTGAGTGGCACCAAGAGTTGGAGTTAGTTTGCTTTCTTATTAGTGTCTGGGCATGATTGGCAGCCTTCAGCAGCTGTTTTTGAGGGCCACTGTAGTTGTCCTTGCTCACACGCGAAGGCACTCCAGTACCTTTAACTGCTGCATTACTGGAGCAATTAGCTTGAAGTCCTTTCCTCCTTGCAATAGTGATGGATAGACTTACAGATGAGGTTAGACTGGACTCCCCATGGACCATGTTTACAAATTGCATTGTGATCTGCAGTGAAAGCAGTGATAAGGTGGAGGAAATTTACAAATGTAGAAGCAACAACAGCTCACACAACATTGGCATGATGTAATCGTAAACAAATCCTGAGACTGTCTTGTCCCTCCTGTCCATTTTATACATTCTATTCTCCCCCAATACTATCCTCCTTTCAAGACACTTTCTAATTTCTTTATCTCTCTGTTTTCATATTTACCATTCTATTGACCTCATACTACCTTTCCTCCTGCACTCTTTTCTACTGTCCCCCTAACCTAACTCTTCTCATTGCATACGCAATCCTCTTTATTTGTTACTGCCTCATCTTCTCTTTCCCTTCCTTCTATTGCTTTTTTTGTAGGGTAAAGTGGCCCAGACAGCTTGTATGTCAGCATGCAAGCATCTGTCCACATCTCTGATGCAGATGCTGCTGGACACAGAACTGAAACAGATCAGCATGGGTGCCATTCAGCAATTCAACTTAGATGTCATTCAGTGTGAACGTGAGTGCAAAAAAAAAATAAAAATAATACACTACTGTTAAAATATTCTTAAATTGGATTGTTTTTTTTTGTGAGTGAATGAAAGAGAATTGCGCTATATTGTTCTCATGCCAGATCGGGAAAAAAATAATGGATCGTGAAACAAATAATGGACAGATTACTCACTCCGTAACAAACTGTTTTACTTTTCTTTTCTTTTTTTTGTATCTCTGCCATGTCGAATTAAGTTTGCCCTACACACAGTAGGATTGTGTGTGTGTGTGTGTGTGTGTGTGTGTGCGTGCGTGTGTGTGTGTGTGTGTGTGTGTGTGTGTGTTTGGCGGGGGGGTGGACAATAGGACATCTGTTTAATCTAAATGTATTTGGCCAAATAAGAATACTGTATACATATACAACAATTAGACATAATAAACATAGTAATCAATAGATAGTACTAAAAATATTGTGCAGTGGTTAGTCTATCAACACTAAATAAAAACAAGCCATCAGAATGGCATTTGTACAAGCAAATGTTATCCCTTTTACCACTTGACTTGTACCAGTTAGCAAGGAGCAACCAACGAGTATTCCTTGTTGAATTATGACGACAAAATTAGTCGAAAGCTTCATTACCACCTAGCATACTGGAAGCAGACATACAGTTGTGCTCATAAATGTACCTGCGTATAAATTGATATTATTTTTTACACATTTATTTTATTTTTAGATAAAATATTTTTTAAGTTGTGCTCTTTTAAGATGTCGGGAAAAAAAGAGACAAGAAGGTAAATGAAGAAGTTTTTAGAATTACCTTTTTAATGTCCATAAAATGTTGAAAAAGAAAGAGGAAAAGCAGAAAATCAGTCAAAGAATAGCCATAAAATGTCCCAAAAAAGGAAGATGCAGACAATTACCATATGTCCGTAAACGTAAAGGTAAGAAATTTGACAGAGAAGCAGAAAATTCTAAAAAAATAATAATTTAAATAAAAAAAAATTAAAACAAAGTATGAAAGTGAAGTCCAAACTGTTTGACTTAATGTATGTGGTCATAACACTCTAACTCTATTTTGAGACAGAGTTCATAACACAATTTGTGTTTGCGATATATTATTGATATGGGTTGATTATTTGCTATGATTATGTCCAAATGTGTCTTTGTTGTTTTCAGTGTTTGCCAGTTCTGAGCCAGTCCCAGGCTTTCAAGGAGACACACTGCAACTGGCTTTTATCGACTTAAGACAGGTAAGGTTGGCAGAACAGTAGATTATTTGTTTGCATCTCTGCCTCACATTCTGGAGGCTGTTTCAGAGTAGGCCTTCCTATGTAAATTTTTCATGTTCTCCACACACTTGCAAGGGTTTTTTCAAGGTACTCAAGCTTCCTCCCACATTCCAAAAACTGAAGACTTAATTGCCCAAATATAAGTTTTTTTCTCTTTTTGCCCAGTGGCATTGTATTGTTGCTAGGTATGGGTACCTTTCATATTTGGTTGGTTTATTGTTTGGTTGGTTTATTGAGCATATAAGCATAGAAAAACATAAAACACATTACAAGTATAAAATATAAGTTGAAGTAAAAAAGGTTACAATAATAGGTTAATATATTTCAATGAAAGAAAATGTATAAACCTGTGTATACAACTGCACTTTGACATGTACTTACATTTGCCAGTAGCATATGTACGTGTAATTCATAGGCATACACCATAATAATTCCTCCTCATATTCACATAATACAATTTTCATTACATTCATACTGATACATCGAGATTTAAACCAGTAGAGTGCCTATTCCCGGTATCTGGGAGTCGATACTGATACTCAACGTGTGTGTGTTTGTGATAATAAAAGTAATTTTATTTGAAATTTTCCATGTAATATTAGTTTTTTTCAATATATAAACTAAAGGCTGGACGTTAACTGACTGGTTAGCACATACGCCTCGCAGTGCAGAGGCTATGGTTTGAATCCAGGCTTTGGCCTTCCTGTGTGGAGTTTGTGCCTGCGTGAGTCTTCTCCGGGTACTCCGGTTTCCTCGCACATTTCAAATATATGCATTGTCGGTTAATTGAACACTCTAATTTAGGGGTGCACTGATCGATCGATCGGTGTCGGGGCTGAAGTTTGGGGGATCGGTGATCAGCTGATCCCTTAAAATAAAACTGACCTTGTCGACCGATCTAATCCCCCTCTGCAAAGTCTAAAGTCAGCCACTGTACTCTTCTCCTGTGAGATTACTAATAGGAATTCCATCTTTAATTGAGAGAACTACTTCATGTACAGTTAAAACAACACGGTTGTATTGTTCAATATTTTACAATAAAACAAGATTGGAACATTAACTCTTTGACTGCCAAAAACGTTAAATGACGTTTAGTAAAAACCTACGGAGGGCCGCCAAGGACGTTAAAAGACGTTCTCCAATTTTTTTTTTTTGGGGGGGGGGGGGGGTGGAGGTAAGCCTTGGCCAGCTGTGGTGAAAGTTTCAAGCAGATCTAGTTAGCCTAATGACTATTTTTGGCCCCTAGATGGCAGCAATGACTCTCTTTTGACAAGATTGGGTAGGCGTCAGTAGAAGACGTGAGGCGGAGCTAGAGGGGACAATGGCTGGGGAAGGGAAGAGAACATGGCGACCGGTTGCAAGCAGCTCACGCTCGAGCAGTTTTTTTCAAAGACGAAAAGCATCGACCAACGCTAAAGAGCACATTGATGACGACGATGATCATCATCGATAATGATGATGGTGACTCCGAGGTTGGAAGCGTTGACGCGGCAGTAGAAGACGTGAGGCGGAGCTAGATGGCTGAGGAAGCGAACAATGGCGACCGGTTGCAAGCAGCTCACACTTGGGAATTTATTTCAAAGACGAAAGGCATCGACCAACGCTAAAGAGCACATTGATGACGACGATGATCATCATCGATGAAGATGATGGTGACTCCGAGGTTGAAGTTGGAAGCGCTGACGCGGCGGCTATGACGACGTCATAAAGGTTCACGGGCTAGCGATGCTAACACCGGAAAACGCGGAGCACAACCGAGCACGCTCAGGCGGACGTTCAATCGGACGACGAAGAGTACCCCGAGTCCAATGCATATTCATCGGAGGAGTGGGTACAGTCTGCTACTTGCTATTCCCTGGAAAAAAAGGCCGTCAAGAAAGTGTAACGTCTGCACGCGAAACGGACAATCGAAGTGAAACGTATCTGTTGTGCAAATCCTGCTCCGTCTCCTTGCACGCAGGGCAGTGTTACAAAAAGAAAAACTGTATTTGAAACATCCACATAATTGTAAATAGTACCACAGTTGCACACATTTGTAAATAGTTTGCGAAATTGTTTTGTCAAATTGTTACACTGTTGAAGGGAAATAAATGTATTTTGCAATCTAAAAACACTTTTTCATTGTTGGTGGTGGTGTATTACAGAAGTAAAGCACTATTTAGGTGTTTGTGGCATTCATGGACAAAAAAAAGTGTAGAATTCACTAGAGTGCATGAAATAACATCGTTTCACAAAAAGCTCTTTTTGTCCGCTTTTTGTTTCAAAACAGAGCATTTCGGTGAAACTAACCATTTTCTATTGTTGATTACTGAAGAACGGAATAAGGTAGAAACAAACTTTTTTTTTCTGATGAAAGATGAGAGTTCAATCTTTCATTTGGTAGTATGTATGTTTCCATACAACACAACATTTTCTGTGGACCTTGAAAGATCAGTCAAAATGCTTACATCGGCTAGCACTGGCGACATCCCGCTTCTGAAAACGTCTGGCAGTCAAAGAGTTAAAGTGTATATTCTGTTGGTTATGGAGAAAACCAGGATCTGCAGAAACAGCATCGGCTGGTCAGGCTTTTTAAAGATCAGAAATCAGTGATCGGACAGAAAATTGTAATCGGTGCATCCCAACACTAGTTCGCCCATATAGGTGTGATTGTGAATGGTTGTTTGTCCTGGTCTGTCCTGTGATTGGCCACGTACTGGCCTCAGACAGCTGGGATATGCTCCACTACGCCTGCGGCTGTAGTTGAGGATAAGTGGTTCAGAAAATGGATGGATGGACGGATAAAATTGTCAATTAACAAAACCTCATGAGTTTAAAACAAATGAACAAAAGAGGATAATAAAGTATAAATAATACAAACATAAATAAAGTATTACAAAATACAAAGTGTGAACAAAGGTCTTTGCAATAAACTATAAGAGAAACAAAGATGAAAACTTTTTTTTTTTTTAAACTAAGACAAATAATGTTAGTGTTAACTTCCGGGTTAAGGTCGTCGTGCCTTACTTTTACTTTCATCTTCATCACGCCCCGCCCCTCTTCCCTGCCTTGTGCACTTGTGCAATGAGCAATTACATGCTTCACATAGAAAAAAACTAATAGAGAACGGGGGGCAGGGTGGGGGTGTTTTGACTCCTAATAAGGAGCCGGCTCCAGTCATTCACTTCAAAGAGCCATCTCTGTTTCGTACGCAACTGACACATCACTACACCCAGACAAGTCTAGCCCCTGGAAGGGCTTCTCCTTAATTATTCTCATTTCCCTCTTCCCACTTAAACTGCAGTCCACCTCCAGGGCTTAGAGTTTTGCCCTGTGACACCGCGGCTGACGAGCAAGCATTCTGAACGGTCTGACTGGCCTGACTCACTGGTCCCATTCAGCTGGCTGCGAGGTGTTCCAAGTGTTGATGATCCATATGTCTTCCAATTCACATTAGTTTCCCTCTATTTTTGGTCACGTGGGCCAATCAGCCAGTCATCAGTGTATTTCTTGTGAGACGGTCAATGGGTTATGCAGCCAATCGGGTGTGTATACTGTTAAAAGTGGAAAGAGTGCTGTAACAACTATGCTGATCAATTTTTTATTGGAATATTTAAAAAAAACATCTTACTTAGGGTTAGGATTTACACATTAAGCATGGAAGAATGTTATATTAATGGAACATTAAGCCTTAATATTTTTATTTCAATGCTGTTCAAACATGAAACAGACTGCAACCTGAATTTTCAGATAAATAAATACATTTTCATACAAATCTTACAGTGTACATGTACATGTTTACTGATTAGTATTTTCTAAATTTTAGTTTTAAAAAATCGCAATAATCAATTTATAGATTTGTATCGGGATTAATCGGTATCGAATCGTGACCTATGAAACGTGATACGAATCGAATCGCCAGGTACTAGGCAATTCACACCCCTACTTAGCGGCATGCCGACCCAAAACTAATCAACCGCCACAATATCAGGCAATTGTACTACCGCAAGATTGTGATATAAATACTGCAACACACCTAGAAGTTATCATGCATACTTTACTGTTTAGTGTTACTGCCATAAATGATTTATTGTGGGGCAATATGGGGCAACACATATAAAACCAACACTCACCCAATCATTAAGTTACAAAAAAATCTGAATTATTAATCGTTTAAACTAGAAAGAACCAACAATCAATTATTTATCAACTTAAATATATGCAAATATGAATTCAAAACACCTAAAGTAATGTACAAAATACCATAATGTATTTTTCCATAGTATTCAGAAGCTGTTTGTATCTTAAGAAAGTTGTAATAAATCATCCATCCATCCATCCATCCATCTTCTTAACGGCTTATTCCTCACAAGGGTCGTGGGGGTGCTGGAGCCTATCCCAGGTGTCTTTGGACGGTATATTAAATAATTATTTGCTATAATTAAAAATAAGTAATATTCTTATAAAAATTTGTATTAAATAATAACAAAACTTGAATAAAATGACACAGCGTTTCTTTTTTGTAGTCCATCCATTTTTGAAACCACAATTCCCACTCGGGTAGCGGGTGATTTGAGCCATACATAACATTTGAAATGTTTGCTTTTGTGTAGGGTTGTGTTTGTGTGTGTGTTCATCACTAGTAGTTACGTTAGTTTAAATAAAGAGGCATATGACAAGTCTGTCATACGAACCAAAATATATCATGCAGGAAATGATAAATACCTGTAGATGAAAATACAATACAATTAGTGGGTGTGATGTAATGGTTTGAAAGCACTGGTTCATCTCAATAAAAAAATACTTAAGTAATGGTAGACAGGTATGTTGCATATAAACTACTTTGACAAATTCAATTCATCCAGAAAGTTAATAGAGTAAATCTGACAGCTATTTACAGATTGCACATTATTTACCAGCTTTTGCCTTGAAAAGTCATCTTTTAATGCAAAACATGAGAATTTGCTAATATATAGTTGGTACGTTACTTTATTGCCAAATCAGGATATTAATTTAAATTATATTATTTTAATACTCGTATATTGACTTTTTATTCCAATGGTGTGCCTTTGTATAACCTTTTCAACTTTTCTCTGGCCTTTTTTTCACCTGCTCTAGAAAACAACTACTCCCCATTTTCCAGACATGATCTCTTCAACGTGCTTTTTTGTAAACACCAGTGGTATGTAAAGTGTTGCTGGGTCTCATTAACTTCTGTCTAAGTTGACCTGTTAATCTGGGCCTGAGGTGCAGGCTTGGCCGTTCATTCAGTTCAGGTCACAACCTTTCTGAGCCAAAGTTCACTTCATATACTGTAGACGATGTCACAATACTGTTTTTCTAATAATATCTGAATTTTGAGTAGATAACTACTCAAAAGTACAACAGTGATTATGTAACACGCAGTTGACATGTCTTTTCGGCCCTCTTGTTAATTACTTTCACTGGTACAGATAAAGGTTTACCTCAATCGAGGCCATAATAGTGAGTACACAGTACCCATCATCACCCAATCTGTTAAACGTAATTTAAAAATTGAAAAGAAAAACAAATGTGGGTTACTTTTGGGATTAATATCTTGGAGCTGGATTTATTCATCCTTACATGACAGACATAACTGTCAAGTAATGAAAATATTATTGTGAGACGATAACAAAACTTAATTTCGTGTCTTTTTTTCCCTATCGTGTCTATTGTCATTTGTCACTTACAGTAAACAGCAAACAAAATAAGTGACAGAGAACGCTTGTTTGTCGGACACCAGCATTTATTCTGCATGCTTGTTTTCACAAACAGTCACTTTCTAGAGACAGATGGATGGGGCACTGTGCGCTGGGCAGAAATGCCTGTAGGTGGTATCCACCCGGTTTCTATGTCGTCCATGGTTGCTTGCAAAATGAAGAAACTGGTTCTTCTTCTGTGATTTCCACCTCCAAAAGGGAATGCTTCTGCTCATAGGTGGTGCGAGTGGCAGGAATGAACAAATGAACACCCGTAATCAAACTCGTGCAAGTAACGCAAGGTGATAGTTTGCTTCGTGCCTGGTGGAAATGCAGCATACTGTAATGCTTGGATGCCAAAACTTTAATAGACAGAATTTCCAGGTGCAGGCAAGGCTTTGAAGAAATCTGGTTTTGGTGACCACAGTATTGTGTTTTTGCTTTATATAGAGAATGTGGTTCTGTTGGCATCATCAAATCATGATTTTCAACAATTGAGATGAGAAGCAGCACTTCAAAGTCTGAGCCCATTGACCTCAGTCAGAATAAGATAAGATGACATGCCCCATCCAAGTCAGAATTAAAACCTCTAATGGAGAAGTCTTGATGCTCAATTCAGATTTTTGGTGAAATCCTTATTTATTATTATTATTATTATTATTTATTTTTTGGGGTGTGAACCACATGCGTCCCTAAATTGACCCATATGCGCAGAAGAAAAGACAACGTCACTCATGACTAGTGTTGTTCCAATACCGATATTGGTATCGGCAGAGGCCCCGATACTGCATTGAAACAGTGGTATCGGTATCAGTGAGCACTAACAAGTAACATGCTGATACCATTCATTTTGACGCTAATATAGGACTTTGGATGCAGCATCTTGTGTCTTGCTCATGCACGACATTCACTGATGTGTGACATGGTCACTGCATGCCAAGCTAAGATATCCTATTGGCCCTTGAATGCTCTGAACTAATGGCAGGACAGCTTTTTCATGTTGAGAAAAAACAAACTTAGGTATCGGTATAGTATCGGCATCGGCCAATACTGCAAAGCTGGGTGTCGGAATCGGTATCGGGGGCCAAAAAACGGTATCGGAACAAAACTACTCATGACGTGTATGGTCAAAGCATGTAAAGGCTTATCTTTTTATTGTTTCATATCTACATACGAGCAATGCAGGACGCGGTAAAAATATTTTCAGGAAATAAAGCCAAGCTTTCGATCACATTTCATGGAGACGTCTACAAATGATGATGTCACGTCATTGCTGCACGCTGTGGGGCTAAAGGAGTGTTATCACAAATGTCCACTTTATGCTTCATGTTTCAAGTGTGATTCAATTCAAGTCAAATATAAAGTAAATTACTCGCAACAACTTTGCAATTTCATGGACTATTGACAGTACAGTAGTCTCTCGAGGACGCTCCCCGACCCAATGCCCACGAGGAGCACATACTGTATTTGGCTTTTGATGATGCTTAGGTCAGGTACATGCGACTTGGCTTGACGAACGGAGGTCACGTTGCAAAACTTTGGATGCGTAACTGATCTAGGACCTCATATCAAAGTGACCTAGGTCGGGTTTGAAAAATAATTGGAATTGAGCCATTCAGACTTTCATTAAAAAAATCTGATACAGGAAGGCAAAAAAAAAAAAAAAGCGATTTGGGTCACATATGACTGTTGTGAACCTAGGCTAGGCTCTTGCTCAAGAGTAAGGGAAGAATGGGGCTGGAAATGGACAGATTGATCGGTGCAGCATCATTTTGTAGTGATGCGGACTGCGTTGATCTGTCATAGTAGAGACAAAAGGCACAGCTATGAATTTCCTGGCCAAGCTAAATCCTATTCTCACTCTCACATGTTTACTGACCAAAAGAAGATAGCAGTTACAAGTGGCCAAAAGAATGTCTGGGCTCTCTTAGAAATAGGGTGAATCAGTCATCTGGTAGGGGCTCGGAGTAGAGCCACTGTTCCTCGCATCGCAAGGAGCCCAATGAGGTGGCTCAGTCACCTTGGTTAGCACGCCTCCTGGGCACCTCCTTGGTGACATGCTCCAGAAATGCCTCACAAGAAGGAGGACTCGGGGACCACCCAGGACACGCCGGAGAAACCATCATATGGCTGGCCTGTGAACATCTCCAAAAAAGCTAGACAAAGTGGCTTGTGAGAGGGAAGTCCGCCTTATTTTGCACTTATTTTGCACTTGTAACCTGGCCTGGATAAGCAGAAGAAAATTGATGGATTGACGGATGAGTGTGTGCACCCTTTTATTCACCTGCTTGCGTGACATGTTAATCCTAGCCTTAGGTGAAGGGATTTGAGATCTTCAATCGGAATGACAAAATGGTCTCCACGTAAACCCGGCTCACTGACTGAGGTTACACTCAGGCCATCCATTTACTATCCCATTATCATACTTCTGTTGATGTTCTAAAGAAACGTTTAGCTTTATAGAGATGAGTATATTCGTTTTTTTTTTTTAATTGTAATTAGGTTAAATGTGAAGTGCTGGCTATGGGCGAGACTTGCTTCTGATTTGTAGTTGTCAAAAGTGTTTCGAAGAAGGCAACATGAAATTGTACTTTGGTAGAATAGGTGTATACGAAAACAGTCATGTAAGTAATCAAGATGCACTTTTGAAGGGTTTCATGGACACCTACTTTGACTAAATGGTCTTCCTTTACTTGAGAAACATTTTTGAGTTTATTATGTTGAATGGCACACAAACAGGCCTCTACATACTGTGCGACTATAGACAATTTTAGGCATTTCCAGTATTTCTGCACTTTACACAGTGAAAACAAATGACATATTTGTATTGCTTTTGCCTGTGACTAGCATACAAACCAGGCAAATACAGGTGCTCGTCCAAAAATTTGAATATCCTCAAAAAGTTGAATAATTTCTGTAATTCCATTGAAAAAGTCAAACTTTCATAGTTTATAGATTCAGGGCCCACAACTTAAGTGATTTCAAGTATTATTTTTTTTATTTTGACATTATTTGGCTTCCAGCTCATAAAACCCATGGAAACTGGATTTCAAAAAATTTGAATAATGTGAAGAAATCACCATACATACTTCCTAATGTTTTGCATGGGAAAAAAAATGGGTGGATGGATGGATGGTATTTTCAAAACAATGTCAATCTTCAGTAGTTGGTTGAGAATCCCTTTGCCTTAAACACTGCCTTGATGCGCCGTGGCATTGCCTGGGGGTCCTGGAAGCCCAGGCTTTCTTGGTGCTAGCTGTCAGCTATTTGTTTTGGGGTCTGGTGGCCCTCATTTTCCTCTTGATAGTACTGCATTACAAGAGGAAAACAAGCGCCACAATACAGTACTATCAAGAGGAAAAAGAGAGCCACCAGACCCTAAAACAAAGGCCTAACAGCAAGCGTCAATAAAGCCTGGGCTTCCAGGACCCCCAAGGCAATGCTACGGCGCATCGAGGCAGTGGCTAAGGCAAAGAGAATCCAACCAACTATTGAAGATTGACATTGTTTTAAAAATACCATCCATCCATCTATCCACCCATCTTTTTTTTCCCATGCAAAACATTGGGAAGTATGCATGGTGATTTCTTCACATTATTCAAAATTTTTTTACATCCTGTTTTAGTGGGTTTTATGAGCTGGAAGCCCAAATAATGTCAAAATAAACAAACTTAAGTTGTGGGCCCTGAATCTATAATCTATGAAAGTTTGACTAATTATTTCACTTTTCGAGGATATTCAAATTTTTGGACGAGCTCTTGTAGTAGTCAAACGATATGTCATCACATTTGGAAACCAAAATACAAGTATATTCATCCTTTTTTGCTCAAATTTTATTGTGTAGCTCTTTCTATGTAACTATCGCCTCTCACCTCCTGGCACCATGGTGTAAACACAGCCCGAAAATGTTATGCCATTACCGACCATACCACGGTTATGTAAAGTGAATGAGCTGCACTGCTTGGTCAAAATATAGCAATAGTGAAATCAGTCTGTAGTCAGTCTTTACACAACCTTTACGCTCAAGTCAAAGTGTTGGTGACCCCATTAGTGCTTTTTCCGAATGTACACAAATCCAATGCCCTCCAGTGACAGCTGGTGACTACACAAAACCTCTCTATCTCACTCAAAGCACAAGTGATTATTACTTCATGACTCAGCTCGCCCAACAAAATCCCTCAAAATTACTCTAAATTTATTGCTTTTAGGGCTTGACAGAGAAGTGGGATATCTGTTGAGTTATTACTGACACCAATTGTTAAGGTACTGAAAGACCCATGTCAGGGGCTCTGATTTCCTGTACTCCCAGAGCACCTTGTATTCCCCAAAGTCGAACGGCTTCTCCAAATCTATAAAACACATCAGAATTTTTGTGGGAACTTCCATACTGCCTACAGCTCCTTCTGAACTTGTTGACACAGCATGTTGCAGATCCAGAGTGAATATGAATCTCGCTGCCACCGCTGCCAATAGCTAGCAAGAGGATGCTGCCTAGCTTATAGCTAGCTAAAGGTAGTCAATTTCAGTCAAGCCAGACACATCCTCGCTGCAGGACCAGAAACAGTCCACACAGTCATGAAAGGATCTGAACACCAGCTTTCGACAACACATCCTCGGCACATCCTACATCCGTTTGCCCATCCTTTGCAGGCTTATAGCTAAGTTAGTCACTCATAAAGCGCTGTTGGAAACATTAGCATATGGAGAGGTTTATTCTAAAGCGAACTGGCTTGTGGCTCTTCATTAAGCTTCAGGTGAGAATAATCGCATTGTTGTCGAGCTTTACTCACTCAGCTGAATAATCGTATTATCCTTAAGCTGCTCTTTCACTGCACTTTCAACATGAGCTAAACACCCAGCTGTTTCACCCTATGACATTAGCATACAGTGTGTGTGGGTGCGCAAGGGGAGAGGGGCGAAGTCCATCAGGTTAAACAGGGGTCATTTGAGGGGGGGGGGGGGGGGGGGGGGGGGGTTTGCATTTAAAATGATGTAAAAACTCAACATTTAGAACAAGAACTCACTTTTCTCTCAAAATCGTTCACTTTTATCCTTTCTTGGTGTCTCTGTGTTACCCAATTAACCAGGATAATTGAAACATCATCTAAAGCCAGTAAAGCATTTCACTGCTTCACACGTAGCAAATGAATGAATGATAATGAATTCCCCTTGTTTGTACAAGAGGAATTCATTAAACTGTTGACACAGCAGGAATCTTTTTTTAATGACCCTGACATTGGCGACTCTTTATGCAAGACGGAATAACAACATGTCTGGAGTGGAGTTTGGATTGTGATCCAATTATATGTTATAAAGTAAACCTGCTTGCTTCTTTCCTTGCTGCTATCCTTAGATTTTTACGGACTCCACTTTTCACAACAGAGGTTATCTCAAGATTTCTTCCATACGCACAGGTCAAAAACCACATTCCTCACACACACTCCTTAACGAACCAACCAAGAAGGGAATACATTTGTACTACATTAAATTAAAGATGTGGTGTACAGGACGTATGGGTGCTTTGCCTCAGTGCACCTCAGCCATGACACGGCTGCTTTTTTACTCCTCACACGCATCCTTATGCCTGTCTACGGAACTGAACATGGGCTATTTTAATCAAGTTGTATTGACTCCTCTGATGGATGGATAGATGGATGGACATTGAACATCCATGGGTTATACAGCTTCTTTCATATTCCCCTTTCAAAAGCAATTCTGCAGTCCCTTCTTAATTCTTAACCCTATCTCATCTCAACCAATCTTCCACCGTTTTGTGTTCTCTGAGTTCTTCCAGATGGAGTCTCAGTTTTCTTCTTGTTTGTTTGTCTGTGTGTGTCCATGTGCGGTTTGCAGCTCCTGGACCTGTTCATGGTCTGGGACTGGTCAACTTACCTCGCAGACTACGGTCAGCCGACCTCCAAATACCTTCGAGTAAACCCAGCCACAGCCCTGACTCTACTTGAGAAGTGAGTGCATCCAACACTGAATTTTCACTACCAAGCTCTCTTATGAGTTTAATTCGTGCCAGGACCAGGTCCAGAAAGGAAAAACCCCACCACAGACTGGCTTTAGCCACAGGTGCTTCTACTCAACTGTCAGGGAAACAAGCTCGTCTCCAACTGTTGAGTAAAGAACCTGTGGCAATAGCCAATCTGTTTCAGGGTTTTTACTTTCTGGACCTGGATTCCTCAACCCTGGATAGGACCATGCCCGTATCTCAAAACATTAATATCTCAAAGCAACTTTCCATATTGAAATGAATGGAAATGCTATTAATCCGTTCCAGTTTTTTACAACTCAATGAATTGCTTATAAGTCAATGCTAACACTCGAAAAAGTTGTACATTTGGGTTAATTTTGCAGACCCAGTAAGATTTAAATTCTTTACCAATCTGTCTTAGCACTTCATCTATTCAGATTGCTATATTGCTATGTTAACAAAGCAACTGCTAGCTTAGTAGCATTTCATCAAGTGCCTTTACATTTTTTGTGTTATCAGACTACAAAGTTAGTCAAATGTAGAATTCTTAACCATCTGCCGTGGCACTTTTACAATGTACGTGGGTACGTTGCTCTATTTTACAATTAGCATGTTTGCATTTTAGCCCTTCTCATTTGTTATGATATATTTTCCAGGGCACAGTGTCGAATCACTTTCTGTATTTAAATTGCTATTTAGTAAAAGTTAGCATACCAACTCTTAGCATGTTAGCTCTTTTTCAATTCTCATTTGAATTGAAAAAGACCTGGATTACAGGGAAAGCTGTTAAATACTTGTTAAACTATTTTAACACTTTCTTTACATGCTGATATCTTGCTATACAGGGTGTTTCATTTCAGTATGTTACTTTATGATAACATATCTGTTGAAGATATGAAAACCAAACTTGTTTTCTCAGAACTAATGATCTTAAGTTCACGCAGCAAAGATTTGAACACAAAAATCCAATAAATAAAAATTTTATTAAACTTTCCACATATGTTCATAATGCAATCCCAAGGCTACATGGTACACATCGAAAAAAGCATTTAATTTCTTGCCAAACTCAAACAAGCATATCGAGATCAATGGTTATCAAGGCCTCAGTTATCTAAATCTTCACATCGTCCACGGATGTTAGAAGACTTTCTGCTTTCTAGTAAAAGACATTTTAAGCAAATAAGAATAAGCTGTTCAGAAAATGGATGGATGGATGGAAGAGGCAAATCAGTAGGAATGTCATTTTACGCAAAAAGCTGAAACCTTGATTGTGACGTAACAATGGTCTGTCAAACCTACTGCAGCAAAAAATTGCGGTAGGTAAAACTTTCCCACTGAATACATTTTATCCTGCTGCTTTTGCCAGTTACTAAGATATGAAATTTTCTAAAGTTACATATTGAGATGAAGCACACTATGTATGTCACCATGCCAACATTTTGCATTCTACCTCTTTCAGTAAGCTTTTGCACTCATACCATTACAGATGAATTTTCCATAGATCTCCAGGACCATGCCAATTCCTAATAACTCTTTCACAAAAGTTGGGTTACAGATGTGCACCTGATTGTCCATGTAGAATTGACTATTTAACAGGTTTACATTTCCACACCCCCACCTCCACAATATTAGGAACATCTCTAGGAATGTGTGTATGAAATTATCTAAATCTTTTCTCTCTTTTGCTGTTGTGCCACCAGACTTTACAGAGGGTAGGTCCAGCTTTTCACATATTTAATTTGACTTCAAATATTTTTTTATTAAGAATGTACAGGCACTAAAGTTAAGCCAAGGGTGAACCTGGAATAAAAATTGCTATGGTTTTAGATTTCATTCAAATTTCAACTTAAAATGTTACAAAATTTGTTGAATCACACAGTAATAAACAGCAAATTAAACTGTATAATAACTGTCTCTCCCTTCATTGCTCCCACCTTTCTTAAGGATGAAGGACACCAGTAAGAAGAACAATATATTTTCTCAGTTCAGGAAGAACGACAGAGACAAACAGAAGCTGATAGAGACTGTGGTAAAACAGCTAAGGAGCCTGGTCAACGGCATGTCCTCCTAAGGCCATGTGTGCCACTCATTCAACATACAGTACATGTACATACACTGAAACTGCCAAGACCCAGTCAGGCCAACGCTTTCAACCAATGAATGAAATGACCCACTCCCAGGAATATTCAAGCACATAACTTGAATCCGGCCCCTGAAACAGATGTGGAAGATGATCTTCTAACCAAGCAAAGATTTATCACCATATATAATCTTTTCAGCATCTTGTCCTACTCTCCCAGAGCAGTTGTCCATCACTTTAATCTCCATCTTGTGCTTGCAGTGCTCGACCAAATGTTGCACAGTGAAAACCATCAGAGGTACCTAACGTGCTAAAATATCACAAGTATATTGGTCCCTACCACTTTTACACCTGTTGCCAACACCATGCACAATCTTTTAGAGCAGGGATGTTCAAAGTCTGGCCTGAGGGCCAAATGTGGACCGTGTTCAAATTTCCACCGGCCTGCAGCCTCTGGCATAAAAATAGTATTGTGTGGCCCATCAGCACCGTTGACCACAGTAGAAAAAACACATGTACAAAAAAACCTTTATATTTCACCTGAAGATGGGAGCAAACTTGTGGTTGCATTCAAAAATATGCTCCGAGCGCACTTGCCTTTCCAAACGCACCACTCTCACAGTCATGTTAGGCGTCAACAGTGAATTTCCAAACGCATTCCTAGCTGCACAACCCTTATTGTGTGACCCTTTCCAGCTCATTTCTAAAATGTAGACTGTGGCTAATGTAACTGTTTTTTTGTCCCTTAAAGGGGAAGTCAACCTTAAACATTTCTCAATAATATATGTGACCTCAATAGTCTAAACGTGACTTTCTGATTAATATAACATTTGTAGAATATTAGTTTTGAAGCAAAAGCCAGCCATTTTTGTCCATCTCAGGCTGCGACCATTTTGCTACTTGCTGTCGACTGAAGATGACATCACAGTTGCTCAGGGCTCATGCTGCATTCAAGGAAGGTCGGAAGTCGGATTTATCACAGTTGTTTTTTTCAGTTCCAACCTGAAAGCGTTCGAGGCGAAAAAAAAACCAAAATGGCGAATAGTGATAAACTATTTTTTGTTTTGTTCATCAAAACACATCTTGGCCTCCAGCAAACTTGCCTTCTCACAGTTTAGCTTCATTTATGTATTTATCTTTTTTCATAAAGATTCCATACAGTTGAGTTCAGTAGTTCACCGTATAGTTTCATGCAGGGAGATAGCAGCATACTGTCATGTAAGTTTTGTTTTGTGAAGTTATGTTGAATATTTATGAATGAAGAAAGCTATCTAGTTTTATATTCAAGTACCGTTAAATTGTGTTTTACCATTCACGGTCTGTGTTCCCATAGGGGTCGCCATTGTAGAGTGACGTCACATTGTAGTCGGTCGGTGAAGTCGGGGTCCTTTTTTTTCCGACTTCGCAAGTGGGATTTCCGAGTTCAAGGGGGCTCCCGTACACACTTCCTGGTTTGAAGTCGGAAAAGTCAGACTTCCCACTTTCTTCGAATGCAGCATTAGCCAACGACCAATCACAGTTCACCGTGAAGCTGAGCTGTTATTGGTTGTTACCTGAGACCTGAGCAACTGTGATGTCATTTTCACTCGACAGAACTCGGCAGCCTTCTGATATTGATAAAAAACGGCTGGTATTTGCTGCTTAACTCGTATTTCACAAATGCAATATTAACCTAAATACCGCATTTAGACTAGTGGGGCTGCAGAGAACATATTATTGTCAATACAAAAAATGTGTGTGTGTGTGTGTGTGGGGGGGGTCTTTTCCCCTTTATAATCTGACTTAATTTGCCAAGAGTCTGTGGCTGTTTTCAATGAATTCAATATCAAGAGGCCTAACTTGACAATACGTACGAACTATGACATGATGACAATGAATGAACACGGTGAAAAATTAAATCAACTGGAAGCTGAATGATCGGCCCTCTCACATTTCCACCTCACCAAATCTGGCCCTCGTGCAGTGAACAGACTCCTAGTTCTGTATGCACAAAATATATGACTGGAAACTCCTAATTATAATACAGAACACACAAATGTGACAGATTATTTCATAATTTTTGAGAATATTTTTAATTACTATAATAATAATACAGGCTAGTTTAGTATTTCATATTTTCAAGGGTGCAATAATTATAACTGCAGAAAAAGTGAAACAAAAAAGTACTGAGACAATGACATGGATGAGAGGAAAAGCACCACAGGTTAATGGAAATAATATGTTTTATTGTAATTTCTTTTTACCCAAGTTACTCACAAATATGTTGACTCATTAATGTAAAGCTCATAAACATGGATTTTTTTTCTTCTTCTGACCCACCACTACGGAAGGTGTTTAGAAGAATGTTCAGTCTTTTATGTCCATTATTTACACACACACACAAAAACGTCTGTCGACGTCTGACGTCTGAAGAGACTGATGTTCATAAAAAAAAGAGTAGCAGCCCGTTTGTTGTCTTTCGTGCTCATGTTTTAAGTTCACTGCCAAATTTTGAGGTTTTGTGTTTTATTGTAAAATCGGCCTTTAAAACTAGGAAACCTCCTGTCTGAATGGATGACGAATGCATTAAAACGGAGTCTTACATATTTGCTAAATCTGCGCATCACATCTGTTTTTTTTTGTATTTTTTTCAACTGTCATCTGCATATTTATTGATTGGGGAAAAAGGGTCTTCCAAAAAAGGATTTGAAGTTTTAGAACTCAACAAGGTGTGGCCACTTATAATCAGTTAGTACAGCTGATAAAGGGTCCAGATTTTGATTTGAAGTTTTAATAGTAAAATAACAACTATGGTAAATAAATATGAGAAATAGTGCTTCAATAAAATCCACCAAAATACAGACTTGAAGAAATGTTAGAGAATGTACTCAATTCACAATTTCTTTACAAAAATATCTTGAAAATACATTTAAGATAACATTCACCAAGTCTTAATTTGCCATTTGCAGTAAAATGTAGCACTGCTGTATGGAAGACGATTAGGGCCAATGAAGAGGGGGGAAACAAGTTTGCAGAAATCTGACTTTGAGTGCTACTATTATTATTATTTTAAAGTGAGATTTCTGAGATCTCACTTTAAAGTCAGAATTTTGTGAATAAAGTGAGAATCCTGCCAAACTTATTTTTTTCCTCTCTTCTCTGGCCCTAATAATCCTCTTTCGTACCGCTGGGCGTAGCTAAGCTAATATCGACCCACTTTTAAGGGACAACAAAAATGAGGCGCTGCAAGCCAGGCATCACTTCTTGTTCTCGGCCATATTCCCCCATGTGGGTAAGTGGGAAAAGGTGTACATCAACTCTACACCACTCTAGTGTGAAGGTGAAATATAATTTTGCACATTTTGATCCAGCCCATATTGCGCATTGACTGCCTAAAGTTGTTGTTGTTCTTTTTTACAATTACAGTCATGGTGTAGTTATGATTTACAAATTTAAATCATTTATTTTTATCTCATTTACAGTATGTTGGTCGTAAATATTTTAAGTGACTTGACTGCAGTCTGTGGGACAAACTGGTTGTAGTACCCTAGCCTGGCAAGCTACACCCACTTTCTTGAAAGAGAAAGTGGGTCTGGACTAGGGATGCACCGAAATGAAAATGTTTAGCCCCCCAAAAATTATGCCAATTTTTACTATTATTGCATTTTTTATAATTAATTAAAATTATAATATTATTATAAAATATTTATTTAGCACTGGCATTTTAACCAAGCGCATAAATTGAAACAGCATACCGCAGACATGTTGGCCAATGGTACATTAATCACCAAATGAGGGTTGAGCATTTTCTGGCGGTGCGATTGCACTTAATAGTCAATGTAGTTCGCACGGACGGACACGGATGCGTGCGGCGGGACAAGGTGTGGCGCACTTAAAATCGGCACATTCACATTGTCACCAACTATTAAAAATAAATAAATACATTTGTTCGCACCAGCTAATCGGCTTCGGAAACGGACAGCAAAGTCACACACAGCATCCTGTACAGGTCTGTCGCCACCTGGAAATAGCGGTAAGTGTTTAAAACTGTTGATAGCAATAGTGCTAGCATTAGCTAAAGTATTTAGCACGGACACCGGTATGCTGGTGAAAAAGTGGAAGCGTTCGAGTGGCTCTTATTAAAAAAAAAAAGGGAAGGCGCTGCAGGAGAAAGAGTGGCTCACCTGTATTGCAGTACATGGCAGTTCTGTCTTTTTTTGATTCGCTTAAATGTGCAAAATTTTGCCATTTTTGGCTGAAAATTTTCAGTGGCCAAATATTCGGTGCATCACTAGTCTGGATAGGCGTCCATAGACAGCGATTCGGCTCTGGCCGAAAACAGGCCGGCCAATCAAATTTGTCTATTTGCGTGACGTCATCTTCGTGAGCAACGTCACTCTTCACTCTTCAAGTTTTTCCCGCAACAACGCGTAAGTCATTCACTACTGTCTGTCTTTGGCTGGATGTTGTCTTAAAGAAAAAAAAAGACTTCAATGAGCCGCTTTTCTGACTTCACGTCCACTCTTCGCTCATTGGTTCATTCTGTCTGTTAGCTCAGCTTTGCCCAGCCTCAGAAATGCGACTGATAGTTGACAAGTCTCACTCTTCTGTAAATCCGCGAGTGAGTCTGGATTTCCACGATAGTAGGACTCTGCTGATTTTGTTTCAGATTTGTCTATAGCATTCCCAAGTCTCAGGAAAACATGCTCCATGATTTACAGGCAGCCTCAGATTTCATTGGGTCACGCTACTTACGGGATTGTGCACACATTAGCTGGTAGCAGTTAATGAGTGGAAGTCGCTGTAAGCACTTAAAGAAAGACCAACAGGAGAATATGGCCCTACTGTATATGAATTGAATTTGTTTTCTGTATCTAAATGCGTCACCTGATGATTTATGAAAATATTTATAATAAATATTTGCGAATTCTCTTGGCTAAGTATGATGATAAATACAGAATGTTAGCTACTGTGTCAGATGCAGTATCATACATGAACTGAGTAGAAACTGAAATCAGTGAACAGCATCGCTACAATGTATTTATAATTATTATTTTATAATTGTTACAAACATTTTAAGATCCTGTGTTTAAGATGGGAGCAATGTGGTTCCATTGATAAACAAAAATTATTGTGTGTGCTGCCCTTTCCATTTGTAAATGGTACAAATAGTAAAACTAACAATATTATACATGTGAAGTTAAATGCATTTTTGTCGGTCAAATGACCTACTGTACAAAAATTAAGCGCCAATGTGAGAGGAGGGGTTGCACTGAAATGTTAAGATAAATGATGTATACTTGTATATTTAACAATTCCAGAACTTTTAAATTTTACATTTTGAATTCTCTATTTTTGTTCCTCAGGGTGAAATGCGGCTTTTGAATCTGTATATTCATAAAGCACAGCAATAATGACTTGGCTTCTTTACAGCCATGCAGGCAGGTTTAATGCGGAATCCTGCCTGATGATGATTACTAATTTTGTAATGCCATGTATCGTTATTCTGTGCTTATTGTAGCATTTGGCTTCTTTTTAGAATGATGTTTTGCATATTCAATAGTTGTTTGTACTGTACACTCCACCCAAAATGAATAGGGCAGTGTAGCCAATTACTTTAGTTTGTCTGAAAACCTTTGGGGCAAAAGATCAATATAAGACAAGCTATCAACTTTTCAGCTTGTATTTCTGCATAACCTTTCTGATTAAATATTTATCTTTTTGTTTGAGTGCGCCTATTTTTGATGTGAGCAAAAGCATTGGAACATGTGACTAACTTTTTTGTGTGTGTGTATTCTTTTGATTGATTAGGGCCATACACACACACACACACATATATATGTATATATTTGTATATGTATGTATATATATATATATATATATGTATGTATGTATATATATATATATATGTATGTATATATATATATATATGTATATGTACATTGAGGGGGGTAATATTCCGGGAAAAAACTTGCAAATTTGCCACTTCATAAAGTCACAAATTTGCGAGTTTATTATTGCAAGAAAAAAACTCAAGAGAAATACACGAGTGTAGCTATAGTCTAATGTGAGGATTTGTTGGTGGTTACTGTTTATAAAATGAAAAGGCAGGATGGAGACTGATTGTTCTGAATTTAAACTTTTCTCCTCATACGCAGCAGCTAGAGCAACAACACTTCCTGATCCCCTATCAGCTGACTAACACTAACCAATCAGAAGCTAGCATACGTTAGGTAAATGCAGGTGAATGACAAAGAGCAGCAGATTCGACACATCAACTTAACTACTTGTACAAAGTAATTCCAAAATGTAGGAATATGGAAATAATAATTCTGGAGACATAAATGTACAAGTAAATATACATTTTAACAGATTAACTTAAATGCTTGATCCTCAGGATGTGGACCTTCGCAAAGCGAGGCGTCTTTGTCACTGGCCGTACCCAACGCTTCAAAGTGTGAATGCTTGACATGATGGTTAATCTGCTTATTTGAAAACCCGACTGAAAAGTATTGGCACAATCATTCGAGTTAGTAGTACGCTACGTGTATTTCTTGTAAGTTTTTTTCTTGCAAATTTGCGAGTACTTTCAGGGAATACGTGGGCCATAATACGCCGTCGTATGCTTGCCTATGAATTTGCTTCCATTAAATATAATAATAATATAATGTTAATCTGACCTAGATGTAATGTATGTAAATAAAAGTTAATATGTTGATCTTTTGTGAAATACATGTGTTTTCAGTCTACAACAAAAAATATTGGCCCCATTGTTCCAATACCTTTTGAGGTGAGTGTAAATGCTAGAGTAGTGCATACAATAAATTTGGAAAGCAGTTTTTACATTTTAAACATTTGGTTAATCCTGACCTCTCAACTGTGTTTTGTGTGTTGTTTTATTTTTTTGCGTTTCTGAAACATAAGGGCAAAGTGAGGAGTAAAATTATGTAATCACGTTCAACTCATTTGCATGGTTTAACTGAAAATGCTGTTGGGATTTGCATTCTATAAAATATGTTTATTTACAGATGTTTACTTTATGTACAATTCCAGACAAACAAACATTTTGTCATCCTCAAAAAGATTTTTTAAAATGTATTTGGCGTGATATAATATTAATTCATCAGTAACTGATCATTCTTGTTAAATACAAAGCAAGTGTGTCAATGATAATGACATTTAAAAGTTCAGTGGAATAAAAAAATCACATTTACAGGAAAAACTTTATTGTGGTCAGTGTGTCATTGTCAATGTTGCCTCAAGTCTAAAAAGTTGGTCAAATGGAACATCAGCAAGAAAGTGTCATTTCCTCCAAAGCTTTCTTTGATTTCTTAGAATATGTTTGTTTTTGGAATGTGGGAGGAAGTTTGAGTATGCAGTGAAACCCACAAAAACACTGGGAGATTTGTGGAAAAACTCCACAAAGGAAGGCTATACCCAAAGGTCAAACCCTGAACATCAGAACTGTGAGTTAGATGCTAACCCCCAAATTTTTTTGTTTACGTAACCTTGATCAGCTAAGTTCTTGCTAAATAAACAAAACAGCAGAAGCAGTTACAATAAAAAGTGGCTTCCAGTTTTAAGAGTGTCCTGACGTTTAACTTTGAGTCAGATTTAAATGAATAAAGTCACAAGTATCTTTTATTTTTTATTTTTTTTTTCTGGAGAGCTCAGTATTGTTCATTCGGTAATTTTAACGATTTGACATCTCTCTTTTTTCATTTATTTATTTATTATTATTATTATTTTTTTAAATAATTATTATTTTGTATGTGCGTGTGGGTGTGTGTATGTGCGTGTGTGTGAGTGTGTATTCATTAGTTCACCAAGTCACAAGTATCTGATGGGCCAATGGTTGAAAAAACATGACACAGTATAAAATGTGTTTATTTTTTGTAGAGTTGATAGTACAGTTCATTGTGAAGAATAGCATTTATAAGTCAAAACGAGTCACTGCAGTAGTGTGTAAAATTAAGTAGAAAAACAAAGTCTTTAGTAGGGCTGTCACTCGATTATTTTTAGAATTGTTTTTTCTTTTTCTTTTTTTTTCTTTTTTTTTTCTTCTGGAGATCAGAAAAAAATGATTTTTTTTTCTATTGATTATTCCATCGATTAATCAAATAATGGGATACAATTGTACTTTATTCCATTTTATTTCGCATTAAAGTGTATTACAAAATAAATTTTCCCCGAATTACTGTTTGTTAAACAATTTCTGTTGTTCCTTTAGTATTTTTTGGTTAAAAAAACCAACAAAACATCAATTCAGCAATATCAAAAAGAGGAATTGATGTACTTACCAACTTTTTTTTAATTAATTCAGTCACTGATTTGGTCATTGTTTTCCAAAGTAAAAGTAAATGTTTGCAAATGTCTTAAGTGCAAAAGATAACTGGTCTACTTTGATGAAGGACTAAAGAAATCGGAGAATATTTACTTATGAGAGAGTGCAGGATTTGGACGATTTTATTTTGAAACAATGGCGTTAAACTATTTCTCGATTATTAAACAGTTGCAGATTAATTTGGTTATTGATTACTTGTCGATTAATTTTGACAGCTCTAGTCTTTAGTCTGGAGAAAAAACAACTCAAATGAAATCATAATGTTGACTTAAAATATGGAAGTCTGGGCTTCCCTGCTAAAGCTGCTGCCCCCGCGACCCGACCCCGGATAAGCGGAATTGAAGACGGACGGACGGACTTAAAATATGTTACTGTATAGAAGTCTCAAAAAAAGCATACAAACACCCTTGGTACACAAACAAATTCCAGGGTTACTTACTCTAACGTGACCTGAACACCTCCTAGCCAACCCTAATCAATTATAAATTAAATGTTTCTAAATTCGCCAACCCTCTGGCATGTCCTACCCCCAACACACACTAACTGGGAAACAGCAAGTGAACTTTAGCCCGGGTTAATGTCTGAATATGAGGATCTCTGTCGCCGCAGATGTACTGTATGTACAGTTCGCATTCAGTGATGGCGTGAACGTGTTGTCTGTCTCTTACAGTATGTGTGCCATCTGATTGACTGGTAACCAGTGCACAATGTTCCCCACCTTTTGTGCAAACACAGCAATGATCAAAACATTCCTTCCGTGCTCTGTAATCCAGCCAAGTTCAAACAAATTTATGAGGCAAAACACTGATATACAAAACTTCACCTCACAAATGTTACCTTCCTGTGTCAGAAGCAGAGAGAGGAGTTGGAGAAGGACTCCTTCCTGAGTGTTAACCGGGGTGACAAATGTTTTAGTGGAGGGATCAAAGGTTTTAACAAGGCAGTAAAAGGTTGCACATTCACTCCAATACAATAGGCAGACAGGGATATTCACATGTTAGAGAGACTATATTGGCCTTATTTACTAAATGTTTGTACAAAAAAAGAGCTGTTAAGTTGATAGGAACGGCAGACAGTTCTTTTGACTGTACTGAATCACTTGAACCAGTTTATTAAAACATTTGTTCAAAAGATTATTTATGGGGAACACTAGATAAAATGTATGTTGCAGTGTTTATCAGATATTGTAAACTTAAGGTAGAGAGAATAAAAAAATTAATTAAAAAAAAGTGAGATATTAATGTATTCGAATTTTACACTTAATTCCCTTTAAAATTATGGAGGTACCCATGTCCAGACTGAGTAATCTGTGCATTCTGGCGAATTCACACATGGCCAGACTGCAATCATACAGTTTGTGCCACTACTTTAGCCCGCGGATCCGTTTTCAAATACGTAAATAAAAAATATCCACAATGCTCTATCCCAGGGATTTTTCCTCTGAGGGCCACATCCAGAAAAATCAAAGGGCTGCTTTAAAAATTTTAAACTTTAATTTGTTAAATTGTGCCATAATCAATCAAGCAATTGTATATTGTTTATATATTACAGTTGCTTTGAAAAAATAATATATTGTAAAATGAGATGAGGCAAATAGTTGAGTTTTTTTCTTCTTTTTTAAATATTAGGCTGGCCCAGCCTTTTATCCCATTAGATTAGTCACCCTTGTTCTAAACAGCAGCTGAATCCCATCTTTATATACAGAACCAAAACAAGAGCAATCTATAGTAATCTGACCATTTTAAAAGCAGTTAATTAATTAATGTAATAGGTTCACTATTCAGAGAAACAATTTTTGCTTCTAAAAATGAATGACCAATTATTCACCTCAGTGTTAGGAAGATAAATGTTCCTAATTTACTTGTAAATAGTTCAATTATATATTTTCATAGACAGGTTCTACAGAATCTACAATGAATTAAATACTAGTAGTGGTAGTCTCCATCAACTGTACAAATATAGTTTTTATCTCATGCCACGGGCCGCTGAAAAATGGTTGACAGGCCACAAATGGCCCCGGGCCATAATTTGGACACCACTGCTCAATCCCAACTGTGTGTGTTATATATAAAAATGACTGCCTATCTTTGCTACTAAGTGTGTCACAACGTCACAATAACTATACCAACAGTAACAAAACTTATATGAATAGGAACAATGACACCGTCCGTAACTAGATTACACCCTGTCTGTACAAAAATAATCCATTAAAGAGGCATAACACAGTCACAAGTGTTACTAATAATGGCAACACGCATGATGGAAAAGCCTCCAATGTTACTGTTGCTGTCTTGCTGTCTTCATCAGCTGAGTAGTGCACCAGAGGTTGTTTCAAAATATGAACACTAACAGGAAATACAGTGTTAGTTGCTTTAATCTTGCCAGTTTTAAAGTGTTTGGTAAATGTAAAATGTCTTATCCCATTTAATGCACACTTTCCTATGTGTCCCTTTTTGTCCCTTTGCCCATTTCATATTCAGATACTTGTTCCAGATAAACACTGATTGGGATTTTGTTAGCAAATTCAAAGGTAAATTTAATTTTTGATCAAATAAAATATGAATATCATTGAGGGAATGGGAATCTATTTAACATCGATACAGTAACTGTAAAATTGTATATGGTCATTAAAACGTGAACTAAAGTGAGCCGGCCCTAAATTTCCAGGGCTGAAAATGAGTCCCAGTCCAATCTGAAAAGTTGACAAACTTAAAGTAATTTCAATCTTGCCAAGTTGATAACCTTAGCCTTGAGAAAATGTGTTGTTAGTCTTTCAAAGGTCCATAGCAGCCAGTACATTAGGAAAAGATATTGACCCAAAACTTTCAGGAAAGTTGAAAGGCCCCTGGGAAAGTCAATTCCAATAGCAGGGAAGGCCATCATCTGAAAGTTTAGCCCTTTGAAAGCTGAGGAACGTTTCTGTCTCAACAGCTGTAAGAGCAAAAATGGTGATTCCTCCCCAACATAAAAACAACTCTGAAGATCTCATTAAGCTTACAGTTCATCTCCTGAAGCTTCTTAAGCCAACGATTGATTGTGTTATTGTTGCTACTTGTGTTCTTTTTGCAGTGTTATTGAAATTTAATTAAATTAATTTAATAGTATTAAAATGTGCTTTTGTATCAATTTTCTGTTCAGTTTATCTTCACTTGGATTGCAGGTAAACTGGAGCCTAGCTCTCTTGGGCCAAGAGGCGGCCTCATCCTGAATTGGTTGCCTGTCTATCGCAGGTCAAATAGACAACTATTTACGCACTCACGCCTGCCTATGGAGTCTTAAGTTAACCTAAAAAACATATTTTTGGAATGTGGGAGGAAACCAGAGTAGCCAGAGAAAAAGCCACACAAGCATGAAAAGAACAAACAAACTCCAAACAGGATTCAAAGCCATAACCTCAGATTTTTCAGGTGGATGTCCTGACCATTTGTCCACCATACCGTTTCCATAAATGGCATTAATCATTAATGAGAGCTTATTAATAAAAGTCATTTAAGCATATTTTATAGTTCAGAAATGTGTGTCAAACTGGTTGCCCTTCACAATCACAATGGAACCAATCACAAGAAGGAGTCATGCCATATCATCATTTCAACTTTGCATTAACTTATATTCGGGTCATTTGATTCAAGCACACTGGCAATTTACACATACTTGAGATGAGTTTAGTCAAACAAAACATGGCTTTAATGTGGTAGCTGGATTCTCCAAAATTGTCAGAGCAATAGGTTTATCTTCTGTAACTGTTTTGTCTTCCACCAACAATTCCAATTCCAACAGCGTGTATAATTTGTTAGAGGGAGCATGCAATTTGGTGCTCGCTATTTGGGATCTAAAAGTAAATCTGGGGAGAGAGAAGTTTGCGCCTCTGTCTAGTTGGTGGCCCTGCAACCTGACCCAAGATAGTTTTTTTTAGCGTTGTTATTCTTGCCCTTTGTCCCAGAGTCCCACAATCCCACAGAGTTCTTTGTGTTGTGTCTGGCCTTAATTAACATTACCGGTAGCAGTTCAGATGTATTGAGCCTCTCCGTCTGACTGGTGACCAGTCCAGTATGGCGGCTGCCCTAAGCCAAAAGTCAATTTGGATAGGCTCCAGCACGCAGCCATGATGGATGGATGGATGTCATATACTGGTCTCACTTTCAGAAGTAGGGAAAAATTATCAACTTTATGAGCAAATGATTTTAAGAAAGGGAAAAAAAAAACATTTGGCTTTTAGTTTAGTTAATTTTCTCGTCACATTTTTATTTGGAAGAAGCTGTTTAATTATTATTATATTATATATATTATATTATTAATTATTTATACTGGAGGTAGTTTGTTTGCTCTGTTGTGGAACATCACTATTTTAACTTGATTTTGCACTCTAAAAACACTTGTCAAAAATAACCCAAATTAGCTACAAATAAAATAAAAGGGACCGGCCCAATGTTTTGGTTTAGTTGTCTAAATCAAAAAGGTGGGTCAAATGAATAACCCAAAAAACAACCCCTATTTGGTGAGCTGACCCAACATTTTAGGTTATTCATTTGAACTAAAAAATTGAGTCCAAAAAACAACCCAATTTTGGGGGACCGACCAAACATTTTGGGCTCTTTATTTGAACTAATAAGTTGGGTCAAATGGATAACCCACAAAACAACTCACTTTTTTTGGGGACAGACCCAGCTCTTTGGGTTATGCGTGTAAACCAAAAAGCTGGGTCAAAAGAATAACCCAAAATCCAATATATTGAGTTGTCTGAATTTGGGGTTGTTCAGTGGCCTATTCATTTTGACAACAAAAAATGAAGAAAACATTGTTAACGTCCAATTTTTGGGTTGTTTTGTGTGTTATTCATTCCACCTAACTTTTTGGTTTAATAAATAACCCAAACCGTTGGGCCGGTCCCTTTTTGACCCAATTTCGGTTATTTTTGACCTAACTGTTTTTAGCGTGTGTTATAACAGACATTTTATTTGCAAACAAATTGGCCATCACTGTGGTTAGAGCTATTTTATTTTAAACATCTCTGAGTAAATGTTTAGTAGAAAAACAGCAAGCGACCTCATGTTGAACCAACAGCTTGACACTCCCCTTGACCTCATCTCGGGAATGTACCTCTGATTTGCACCTCAAGCTATAAACTTGTACATCCCACACAGCTGGTGTTGTCTTCTCCTCTGACTACAGTGATGCCAGGATTCTTAACAAAGCAGCAAAGATATTGAGGAGTACCATTTCTCTTGATTGAACCATTTGTGTGACGATGTACTGAAAAGCATTCCAAAAATTGTGAAACCCCATGTCCCATCTTCATGGGTATGTCGTTTAGGGGTGGGAATCTTTGAATGTCTCACAAATCGATTTCGATTTTTGGGTGCACGATTCGATTCAGAATCGATTTTCGATTAAGAACGGTTTTTAATTCAAAAATATATGATTGAGAATGATTTTTGCTTTAATTTATAGATGTTCAAGGAATCGTAATGATCTACTCCAGTCTGACTCGCTAATGCTAATTAGTGCTCTACTCGCAGCACTTTTATCACTCAAAAGAACGGCGTCACGCTAAAAAAAAAAACTTTTATTGGAATAACTTGATCGTGACTTTTTCCTTCTACTCTCTAATGTGGCTACAACTTAACAGTGTATCAGACTGCGTGGAACCACACTTCCCCTAAGTGGCCAAATCGGGTACAACATGAACAGCGCTCCCAATAAAGGCGCTCACAAACAAACGGAAGACAGTATAAAATAATTTAAATAAAATCGATTTTGAGGCATTTAAAATCGATTTTGAATTGTTCTAAATGAGAATCGCGATTCTTATGAGAATCGATTTTTTGGCACACCCCTAATGTCGTTATGGCCTATGCCAAGACCAGAAAGAGGATGCTAGTGAACACAGACTTTGAATTTTGTAGTACGAGAAATATCTGCGCAACTTGGAGATGCAACATTCAACAGATACAGAAAAATGGGGTGGTCTGACGAGAGGGTAATTCACATGAACAGCCATGGACAACATCAACTATAAACCCAAAACAACTACAACCATTTCATCCCACATTGGTCTACAGTTTAGTATTTAGTATTCTGATCGTCAAAACCCGACATTTAGACCCCAAGATAATCTAAATTGATCAAAGTGTAGAGATTCCGTGGTTTAATATATCATTTACATATCCGCAGGCACTTATTATTCTGCTCACTTTTTAGCAATGCAACAACTCCCAGATAATACTTCCAATTTACACCGTTCAAATTTCAACGTGCTTCAAAAATAAATTAAATATCAACTTTTCCCTACTTGTTTTCAATGGGACTGACATTGAACTATTGAAGTCCCACTTTCCATGCACACTTCCATACATACAACTGATCATCATTTCCAGCTGTCTGATACTGCTCAGTGGCACAGTTGCTAAAGTGCATTCTCCAGTAACCATGAGGTTGCGGGTTTGAATCCCACCTCTGACTGTACATTGGAAATATATCCATGGCCATTATGTTAGGTGTATACCAACTGACTAGCATATCAGGAAATGCATTATATTTTCATTGAAATTATTTCACAAACATTCCACATAATGCAGCTTTTATTAGCATTCAGCGTTCAGCATTCCCACACAATTTCTGCAGAAATTGCACTTTGTTTAGTTGTTTGAAAGATTGTTTCAGTTATCTGCTGCACCAATCAGTGTGAATATGGTTTTAGCGTTCACATACATCTGAATAGAATATTGTTTCTAGGAGAAAAGGCTAGTTTGTTCATTTTATCATTTCGTCAGATTTTCATTTCATTTTTCGAATTTTTTATATACTGATCCAGAAGGGGAATTCTCCAAACAGAACAGTGAGCTGGCCATGAGGAGTTTGTGTTTCTCAGAGGGAAAGAGGATGAACTTGGTTGCGAGTTCACTGAAGTGTCAGGGTCACTAGCAGGTCAGCAGCACAGGAGCAGGGAGTGGGAGGGGGGGTTGTTGATACAAGCTACAAACATGCCTGCTCACACTGCAGTTGATTGGTGTGATTGTTGCTGCCTGTGTGTGCTTTAATGCATGCTTGGTCAACTAGCGGTAGTAGAGGATTAGCGGTTGAGTTGACCTGCAAATTTGCCACTTCAGTGAGCGCTGGCGGATTATTCCCGGCTCTACCGTTACTCCTCTGATGCACCAGTTTGATAGTAAGGCAATGTGATCCCACTTGATTTTAATGCATATTGTGGGACAAATCCGATGTTAGTGATATAATCCACCCCACCCCAAGTTGTGACAGTCAACATGATGGTCAATAGAAAAGATCATTAACAGGATCCTGCTATTCATCACGCCCATAACAGCGCACAATTGTGTTGCAAGCCCTTTTACAATATACTGTAATGTGATTTAAAAATGTCCATGTACGATGTAATATTGTAACATTTATGGTATACTGTATATCTGGAGTGTCCACACTTTTTCCTCTAAGGGTTGTATTCAGAAAAATGGATGGATCCATCCATCTAATCCATTAAGCAATTATATACATTCTAGTCATTCTGAAAAACAGTTACAGATAATTTAAAAAGTCTACACACCCCTGTTCAAATACTAGATTTTTGTGATAATCATTAAGATAAATAGGGAGGCTGGGGATTGTTGTGTTATATATTATCTTGAATCTTCTCCACTAGATGGCGACTAAAAAGTGAAATAGTTTTCTTCATATAAATGGTCAATGTGTCCTGTATGAGAAAATAATTGCATGTTATGAACTGAGATAAGCGCCAGTTAACTACTTTGCACAACCTAAAGTAAGATATTTTAACTATTTTGAAACAGGTGTCGTACATAGGTCAATTTTAGCAGCAAATCACGTGGACTCATTAGAGGAATGATTCAGGCATTTTGTCAAGCCTTAGTCATTGTTCTGCTATGTTTTACCTAGAACTAGTATTAGCCAACATGGTAGTTTGGGGCAATATGTCTCAGTCATTTTGAGGTTTGTTGTCATATATGCAAAGAATGGGCCAATGAAAAATGCACCTCCGGCAACTCGTTTTTTGTTTGTCAGGTTTGTTGGAACTACAGTATGTCCACATTCCAGGACTGTCTTAAATTTCATGATGAACCACCATCCATTTGAGTTTCAGCCAAAACACCAAAAAAGACTCCAGACAACATATATATATATATATGTACACATACAGGCTTGTGGAGTAACGGAATACATGTATTATGTATCAGTTATAAAAAAATGTTGTGAAAAAATTTGTGAATAGAAAATTTAAGAATGCATTGATGAAACAGAGTGATAATAAATACATGAACTACCATCTAACACAAGGAAATACAGCAATAGCAAGAAAAGCCAGATACTTGAGGAAGCAAAAGAAAATACAAAGCACTTAGGTGACTAACTGCAAAAAATTTATCAAACTGAATGGAGCGCCAGAAGAGGCCAAAGTCTTTGTAATTAAGAGCATGACGGAGGTACAGGATAGTCACACAGACACAAAATAGTAATGTATTTGGAAATATCGTACCTCCATTAATGACAAAATGACATATATATATATATATTTATAGCGTCCAGAGATAACTGGACTCTGAAACTACGGAGTTGAATGGGCAAGATGTCGATGTCATGAAAGGGCCGTGGCAGCCACACGGGGGGAGGTGGGATTTTAGTGAGCCAGTCGACTTACTGGTTCGAAAAATAGCCACCAAAATAACTCATATTTCATAAGAAATTACTTCACCATTGCACCAAAGGTAACATATTATCATATATAGTTAACTGTGGAGGGGTTTTAAACAGTATGATATGGTCCCTTAATATCATGTGGTAAGCCTTTGCCTCATAGGAGCTCACTATAAAGAAAAGGCTCTTCATAAAATCCAAAATATTGGGGCGATCGTTTTTATATTTTCAGAGGTTTAAGTGAGCATTACAGAGATGTGCATATGAATTTTGGTGATGACCGGTAGTGGTTTTCAGACACGTTTTATACCCCTGCACAGGCAATGTCGGCAGTCCTCTGTGTGAGCCTTGTCAGCCGACCCCGAGGAGCCGCCAGATGTTAGAGACAACACTACCAAAAAGATCCATTGCTGTGATGGGGACCGCCATCCATCCTGCTAAAAGTTAAGCCATTTCATTCCAAACTGCAACAAAAACACTTCATCGTTCAAGTCAGAATCACAGAAATGATCACTGAAAATTACACTCCTATTATTTGGTCCATCATTTGTTTTGTTTTGTAAATAACACCCAGCAACCAAGGAAACAATTATAATCTGCTTGCGTCCTTCTCATGTTGATGTCATCAGGTTTACGCATTTTGGACCTAAAAATAGGCATTATTATATCAACTGAAAACCATCAGAAAACATGCATGTTTGTGATGAATAATATAACCCTTTAAAAAATAAAAACAAAAATGTGACTCACAATAAATGTGTGCTTTTCAGCATGTTGCCAATGTTAATTTCTGTCCAAGTGGGTCAGCGCTATATATTAGAATTAGTTTGCAAAGTGACATGTTGAAATTTGAAGCTGCAAACAGACAAGAATTTATCCTCTTCACCACTTGAACTTCCCTTCACCCCTCCCCCCTTCTCCTCCTGTATCGCACCTGAACTGCAGAATCCTGTTTCACATGTTCACATTGTGATGAGAAAATCTGGGCAGCTACAACATAACCAGGTGGAAACCCACTCCCACTCAGGGCCCATTGCACCCTGGCTTCAATAATTCCAACAAGAACATCGATGCACATGCCTTGAACAAGCACATGCAGCACAGTAAGTATAGTTTGTGTTTGTTTTTTTAAAGAATCTAAGAACTTGTCACAGTCGAACCACTTATAATCATCAGCGGTGACAGCATAAGAGATTTTACTGATTAGTTTTGCTGTAAAAAATAACGTGCAATTCAAGTAACAGTTAAGGGGGACAACCAAAGGACAGACTTCACCCTGGAGGGATGATTTTATGGTACGTTACACTCCCACCTGAATAGAAGCCAACTTTGAGACAAGAAGAATGTTGGGTAGGACAGGTGCAGAACCGATGAGCCAAGATTCTTCCTGTAAGTGAGTAAGTAAAATTTCCGTGAGCTGAACTCTTTAACCAGGAAAGACAGGCCATGAACCTCACATTGACCTCTGCGTTCAACCCAGCACACTGGAGGCTTGCCAGCTAGGTTTGTCAGTCATGACACAATAAATAGTTTTGCTTTCAAAATCAAAAGACACATTTAACATCCATCCATCTACTTAACCGCTTGTCCTCACAAAGGTTGCAGGGGTGCTGGAGCCTATCCCAGCTGGCTTGGGGCAGTAGGCGGAGTACAACCTGAACTGTTTACCAGCCAATCGCAGGGCACACAGAGACAAACAACCACCCACACTCACAATCACAATCACACCTATGGACAATTTGTAGTGTTCAATTAACCTGCCATGCATGTCTTTGGAATGTGGAAGGACACCGGAGAAAACCCACGCAAGCACGGGGAGAACATGCAAACTCCACCTAGGAAGGCCAAAGCCCGGACTCAATCTCACGTCCTCTGCACTGGGAGGCGGACGTGCTAACCAGTCAGCCACTGTGCCGCCCACATTTAACATACTATTCAGAATTTGCCCAAATTCGCACCTTCACATTTGACGTCACGTGACTTCAATTGGAACCAGAGGATGACTGTTCTAGTTTCAGATGAAAAAAAAAATATTGTAATTACCGTAGTTTTAGAAAAGAAAGGCTGTCATGCTACTATCGACAGGGATGGCAAAAGTACTCACATTCTGTATTTAACTCAAGGAACAAACACTCGGTTGTTAAAACACGTAAAATTACAAGTACTGATATTGTAAAAATAAATTTTTACAATATTGTACCCTTTTTATCTTTGAGGGTATTGTTGGTGGAAGTAAGAGGGGACTTGTGCAATAAAGCAGAATAAGCAAGGCAGGGTATAGGATATATTCAAACAAAATACTAAAATTACAAAAGTCAAACAGAACAGGATCCAAGTACACAAAAAAAACCCTACAGGACATTTCAACAGAACCAGAAATGAACCATAAAAGACAGAAGGAAACCAGGGAACAAACAAGCAATGACAAACACCTGGACAAGACACAAATGATGAGGGAGCTGATTGGAAGACGCAAAGGACGGATGGGTCTTTCCAATTTTTCTTTGCAACATTTTTGTTCAAGTTCAATGGCGAAGGTTCTGTGTCACAGAGATTCTCAGGAAAGACTACAGATGTCCATTAGTGAGGTGACCTGAGTCACATGTGATCATATGTTTATTGTGGCAGTTTTAGATCGCACACGTAATGGACAGAAACTGTTCATACATAGTATGCAATTTCACACATAGCGTTACCAAAGGGGAACCGAATTACCTCTAATATCTTTTTGCATTAGTCCAGCATTAGTCAAAAAACAGTAGGGGAGACCGGGGGCTAGTTGTATCATGGGTATGTTGTCACATTGCAATTTTCTTCTCCACCAGAGGGTGCAACAAAAAAGTGGAATACTTGTTTTCTTTGTATAAATGGTCAGGGATTGTGTACTGTCTGAGAAGAGAATAGCACATTGTGAGCTGAGATGAGTGCCCGTTATCTGTTTTGCACAACCCAAAGTAAAAAAAAATCAACTTCATATATTTTTAAACAGGTGTTTTGTTTATATATAATGAAATTATAAAAAGTGATACAACTAGAGCTGGTCTCCCTTATATGGTGTTCATAGAATAATAAACAGGATAATTAATCAACATTAACATGTTTAGTGAAGTCAGCCGCAGACTAGAAGTGACAATAAAGCCACAGTCACATTCTGCCTGCCAGCTAACAGCTTAGCTGCTAGTCACTAGCGGCTAATTATGTCAGCTGTCAATGTATTATACAATTGTAATCAATGACAGAATAATTTATTATTTTTTGTTTTTTGCATGTTGAATTAGTGATTGAGCATCGGTATGGTGTCGTGTTGATGTTGTTGTGGTAACAGTAAATTATTTTAAAAATAGTTTGTGCATCAGATATGCACGTTAAAAATAGAACAAAGTTTTGACACCTTGGATTTAGTTCACCTTTAACAACTACATTATTTTACTAGTGTGCCTTGGCACCCGAATCAGACCTAGACCAAATCACCTTTGTCATTGTTTAATTGCTTGGCAGCACAGGAGATAATTGGTTAGCAGATCTGCCTCACAGTTCTGAGGCCCTGTTCACACAGAAGCAAAGCTGGCTTCATTCCTCAAAAAAAATCTTGTACACGCAGAAACATTTCAAGACATGCGTGTGTCCAAAAAAAGACGCTGAGGACGTTTAACGGCTGTAATATATAGGCCAAGTCTGGGAGTTAACGAAAAGCGTAGAATAAGAATCAGCAAAGAAGACGAACAGCTGATGTGAATATATTACTGGATAGCCAATAAAGTTCAATATTACTATTATATATATATATATATATATATATATATATATATATATATATATATATATATATATATATATATATTTATATATATAATTAATATTACGCCATATTACTCCTCCGAAGAAATGTTTCTCAGGGTATGATCCTATACATTTACAGTATCGAAATTGGAGAACATTTGAGACAGTACTTGGTCGAAACAGCATGATTTATGATGTTTTACATTCGTTAAACATAAATAAGAGGACGTCAGACATTTTTCAACTTGCCTTAAATACATGTATAAACTTAATGATGTTTACAGGAGGAAACTTGTATATTTTTTTAATTTATTTATTTAATTAAAATTTTTAAAGAATTATAACTGTAATTCAACAAAAGATGCCAAATCTAATATTGGGGTCTAAGGAACTGAGCCATAAAAAAAGGGGGTCTTCAAAGCAGCATATACACTTGTTAATTTTTTTTTTTTTACTTGTTAAAAAATAGTAACCACCCTCGGCCCTATACTAAGAGCCTATGTGTCATGTTTGGGAAGATCTGGCTTTGGTTGAGGGCCCTGAGTGGGTTCCCGCCCTTCCGCGGGTTGACCAATCCGGGCCCTTAGCCACTTGTGCCTGGCCCCAGGTGTGACTAGTTTCCTAATTAGTGTGGGTGTATTTAATTCCCGGGTGGTGATCAGTCGGCGTGGGATCATTGCTGCTTGTCATGGTCAACCCCGGAGTTCGTTCTGTCATTTTTGATTTTGTACAATAAAGCACGCCAGTCTCGCCTGCACTCCTGCTGTGGTTCTCCTGCCTCCCTGCATTTTGGGTCCTCTACTCCACACGCCGACAGACACCACGCCGCTCCGTGACCACACCGTGACACTATGAGCTGTATATGTCCAATCTGTACGTATGCGCATCGTTTAGGTTGGGTTTAGGGTTAGGTTAAGCCTAACTGTTGGTGAGATGGGAGCAGTTAGATGGCTGCCCTGTCTCTTCAACGGCTTGCACAGGCGTCCATGGGCTATCGGCTATCCAGTAATATATACAGATCAGTGAGACGAACACAGGAGAAGTGACAATGGCCGGTGATTCCAGTACAACAACATCACGCAAAATATTTAGCTGTAAAAGCTAAGGAGGTTGCGCAAAACTACGACACAGCTATGGTGGCTGCTACAGCGGCGGAGTCCCCTCTCAATATTCGCAAAAGAAGAATAGATGAAAATGGGCATAAGTCGCATGTCCGTTTTGCACATTTTCGATAAATTCGCTTAAAAATTCTAAACAATTGGATGGAAACCTGACTACTGTCAACAGAGGCTTATTCTTGTTTGTCCTCTGGGCATAACACACATGTGAGAAGTAGGGGCAAAACAATCCTACATGTTGAATTTGGCGATTTGAGATTGGAGTGGCTGATTTCAGTCTGAACACACCACACATGGCATTAATATTTTTTTCAAGAGAAAGTCAACCTTAAACATTTCTCGACAATAATGACATTCTGATTAATATTACATGTGTGGAATATGAGTTATGAAGCTAAATCCAGCCATTTTTATCCATCTCAGGGGAGTCCATTTTGCCACTTGCTGTCCACTGAAGATGACAGCCCAATTACTCAGGGTTCAGGCAACAACCAATCAAAGCTCACCTGTTTTCTAACGCTGACTGAGCTATGATTGGTGGTTATTTGAGAGTTGAGCAACTGTGATGTCATTTTCACTCTACAGCAAGTGGCAAAATGGCCACCTTCTGAAATTAATAAAAACTGCTGGATTTTGCTGCTTTACTCATACAAAAGCAATATTAACCGGAATACCGAATTTTGACTAGTGGGGCTGCAAAGAACGTATTATTGTCAATAATTTTTTGGGTGGTTGGCTTCCCCTTTAAGATTATCTTTTGGATATCGGCGCGTCCTTACGCTTGTCGGGAGTGTAGATTTGTGGCTAAAATCTGGCTAATTCTTCTGCCTTGTGAACCGGGTTTTAGAAGCGCCACTGCACAGCCTAAAATTATCAATCTACCCACTCTGCTCGCTGAATGATAGTTTCATTTGTGGCCGCACTGTCACTTTGGAGTGACGTGTTAAATGAAAACAATGAGTGTACCCAAATAGACAGTCATTGTAAAAACAGCAGCTAAACTGTCTCACTACTGATAAATTGGCCCTGCCACACAAACGTTAACACCCACCCAACACTCTTTTCCAGTCCAAATCTCAACTCTGCCTCCATGTATGGAGTTTGCATGTTTTGCAATGATTTCCTCCAAGTATTCTAGCTTTCTTCCACATTCCAAAATGTTAGGGTCATTGCTCCTCATCACTAGTCTATACTGTCCATATGTGTTAATTTGAGTTTAATTGGTTAGCCGTCTATATTTGCCCTGTGATTGACTGGTGATTAGGATACGTGGTTTAAAAAATGGATTGATGGATTTTTTTTCCTTCAATTTTACATTTTGATATGACTGTGTAAGGCTAAATCAAATGTCAGTTTGTTTTCAAATGATCTGATCAAATTTGAGGTCTTTCAGCGTCCTGGAATGGGTAATATTCACTTTTACAAGCCCCTCCATCTCCTCCAACTCGTCTCAGCCCCACTGTACATATACAATCAATCCACTCGAGCTGAATGACTGTTTTGGTTGCAGCAGCACCTTCACACTGGGGTGACCTCTTAAATGAAAACACGCAGTGTGCCAGAATAGACAGATCCATGCGTGTAATGAGTCATTGTAAAAGCAGCAGCCAGACTGTCTCTCTCTTGACAGATTGGCCCTGCCGCGCAGATACGTAAACACGCGCATTCACCCGCCCCGCCCACTATTCATGCACCCACTACCAATGCCCCCCACCCCAACACACGCTACACTTTACTGACACTCAAGACGGACAAGTTATTTAGGCTATTGCAGGACACAGATATTGACTCCAAATGCAGAGTGAGCGCACCCTTGTTTACTTCCATTGTAGACCGGGAATAACCTTGCGTGCATGACTGTGCACCCGTGCGCTGGTGTATCCTTCCTTCTGTCGCTGCTGACCTACAGTTGAACCTACCCGCACTCACAGATATCATTTTATAACCAGAGAGAGAGAGAGAGAGAGAGAGAGAGAGAGAGAGAGATGAGGGGCCCAGGGGTTGAGAGTGGGAGTAGGTTAAAGTCTTCTTAGAGATTAGGAAGAAGTTCACTGTTGAAAGTAAACTAATAAAAACTGGGAGTCAAGCTGAGGGCAACACTACTTTCCAGGATGTGTTAACCTTGATTTTGTTTCTGAATAATAAAGTATATTAACTAAATTCATTTGCAAATACATTTTCAGAGAATTAAAAGGACAAAAATAAAGAAAGCAAGATAGACTTTTTGGCCATTTTTTTTCTTACTGTTTTTCAATAGTGACTGACAGCATAGTGGGTCTCTCACCTGACTTCTTTAGTGTGGGTTTGTTTCCACTCAGTGGCTCTGACTACGTTTACATGCAGTTAATAATTCTTTCATACGCAAATATTGTCAATATTCAGATTTTGAAAGGCCATGTAAACACATACAGAAGCCCGAATATGCTCTTATTTGTTTTTTTGAAACCCTAATTACCGCTTTTCTAAGGAATGGATACATTATTCATGCATTCACACATTCACACTGTGGTGGCGGTAAACTACATAAGTAGCTACAGCTGCCCTGGGGCAGGCTGATAGAAGCGTGGCTGCCCGTGTGCGCCTACAGCCCCTCTGACCACCACCAAATATTTGCATCTTCCATACACCAGTGTGATTAGCACTGGAGGCAATGTGTGTAAAATGCCTTGCCCAAGGACACATGACTTGGGGAGAGCAGTGATTGAACAGCCAACCTTCTAGTTACTGAACGACCGTCTCTACACCCTGAGCCACCACAGTGTGTGTCGTGAATCTTGACAGCAGTGTTGATCTGTTGGTCAGAAAGTCCAGGAACCAGTTCCGCAGTCATGGACGCAGCTCAAGAATGCTCCGTTTTTTCTTCAGGATCTGTGAGATGATGATGTTAAAGATAGAAGAGAAATCCAGGAAGAGCAGGCGGATATAATTTCCTGCTTTCCAGATGGGTGAGAGCTGTGTAGACCACTCATGAGATGGCATCATCAGTGGGGGAGTTCTTCCTGTAGTGAAGATTCAGAGTGACGTTGATGGAATTTTTGATTTGTGCTATGATCAGCTTCTCAAAGCGGTTCATGACTATCGGAGTGAGGTTTCCTGACTGATAGTCATTAGACCCGTTTCCATCACAAGGATTTATTTCGGGTCAGCCCCATAAAGCAACTTACAGGGACTTATACGGCGCCAAACAGGATCCTACTCTCGAGGGAAGGTACTCCGTTGGCTCAGAAAAACTCCCGGTCAAGCTCCAGCGCTGATTGGCTAAACCTTTTAATGAGTATTTAATTAGTATATATCACCATGGCAAACTTCACGCTGTAAAAAGTAGGGTGGTCACAATACTAAAATAAAAAAAAAACTCGAAATCGATATCCAGTGTCGTATCCGGATACGTGTAATTATCGATACTTTTCAAAGTTGACAACCTTAATAAAAAGTGATGTGTTGTCTAAATTATTATTTTTTTTTTTAACTCTTTGACTGCCAGACGTTTTCAGAAACGGGATGTCGCCAGTGCCAGCCAATTTAAGCATTTTGACTGATCTTTCAAGGTCCACAGAAAATGTTGTGTTTGGACTATGGAAACACACATACTACCAAATGAAAGATTGAACTCTCATCTTTCATCAGAAAAAAGTTTGTTTTTACCTTATTCCGTTCTTCCGTAATCAACAATAGAAAATGGTTAGTTTCACCGAAATGCTCTGTTTTGAAACAAAAAGCGGAGAAAAAGAGCTTTTTGTGAAACGATGTTATTTCATGCACTCTAGTGAATTCTACACTTCTTTTTGTCCATGAATGATGCCACAAACACCTAAATAGTGCTTTACTTCTGTAATACACCACCACCAACAATGAAAAAGTGTTTTTAGATTGCAAAATACGTTTATTTCCATTCAACAGTGTAACAATTTGACAAAACAATTTCGCAAACTATTTACAAATGTGTGCAACTGTGGTACTATTTACAATTATGTGGATGTTTCAAATACAGTTTTTCTTTTTGTAACACTGCCCTGCGTGCAAGGAGAGGGAGCAGGATTTGCACAACAGATACGTTTCACTTCGATTGTCCGTTTCGCGTGCAGACGTTACACTTTCTTGACGGCCTTTTTTTCCGGGGAATAGCAAGTAGCAGACTGTACCCACTCCTCCGATGAATATGCATTGGACTCGGGGTACTCTTCGTCGTCCGATTGAACGTCCGCCTGAGCGTGCTCGGTTGTGCTCCGCGTTTTCCGGTGTTAGCATCGCTAGCCCGTGAACCTTTATGACGTCGTCATAGCCGCCGCGTCAGCGCTTCCAACTTCGGCGTCAACCTCGGAGTCACCATCATCATCATCGATGATGATCATCGTCGTCATCAATGTGCTCTTTAGCGTTGGTCGATGCCTTTCGTCTTTGAAAAAAATTCCCAAGTGTGAGCTGCTTGCAACCGCCACTGTTCGCTTCCTCAGCCATCTAGCTCCGCCTCACGTCTTCTACTGCCGCCTCAACGCTTCCAACCTCGGAGTCACCATCATCATCATCGATGATGATCATCGTCGTCATCAATGTGCTCTTTAGCGTTGGCCGATGTTTTTCGACTTTGAAAAAAAATGTGAGCTACTTGCAAACCGGTCGCCATGTTCTCTTCCCTTCCCCAGCCATTGTCCCCTCTAGCTCCGCCTCACGTCTTCTACTGACGCCTACCCAATCTTGTCAAAAGAGAGTCATCGCTGCCCTCTAGGGGCCAAAAATAGTCATTAGGCTCACTAGACCTGCTTGAAACTTTCACCACAGCTGGGCAAGGCTTTACTCCACCCGTTTCAAAAATAAAAATAAAAAATGGGTGGACGTCTTTTAACGTCTTTGGCGCTCCTCCGTAGGTTTTTGCAGAACTCATTTAACGTCTTTGGCAATAAAAGAGTTAACAATTTCCACGGATAATTCTAGGTATTTTCATTTAAATTCAGCTCATGTTGAGTACATGCTAAAAGACGTATCTAGCTAAGAAAAAAGTTACCCTTTTGGACCACCTGACCAGCCGGCCAAGCAGGGAAATCCCCGGCTCCCCCATGTGCCAGCCCGCCCGCCCGCACCTGGCCAAAGGTGCTTCTACTTAACTGGCAGGTAAACGAGGTTGTCTCCACCTCTTGAGTAGAAGCACCTGTGACTAAACCCAAACTGTTTCACGGTTTTTACTTTATGGCTCTGGATTCCTCAACCCTGTCTATAAATCACTGAATGGTTTGGGTCCTGAACTCATGAAGGAAAAGCTAATTGAATATCAACCCAGTGGGACTGTGAGGTCTTGCAGGCTCAGGTCAAATAGTGGAGCCCAGGTTTCAAAGCAAACATGGGTGAATAGCTTTTAGTTGTTATGCTGCTTGCAAATGGAAGAAACAGAAGAAAAATAATTTTCACTCTATGATCTTTTATTTTCTTTGCGTGTAAATGAATTTTTTGTTTATTTGTTTTTAGGTGTGTTTAAATGTTGCCAATGTACTTTTTTAGTAGTTGTAATCAGCTATTTTTGTTCTCTTTACTTTGAGAATGTCTTGCGCTGTTCTGTTTGTATATGCTTTTCTGTGTTGCACTTTTGGTTGTGTGAATCACATTGAATTTCCTTGTGTATGAAGTGTGCTATAAAGTCACCTTGCCTTGTTGCAGTCTACATTATGATGAAGGAAATCAAAACAAGTGGATAAATGACAGTACCATAAGACAAAAAAAACACACACATCTAGGCTGTGAATAACACCCACGGAGAAGGATTAAGACATTCTTCAAACCTTTAGCCTCTTTTTTATTTTGTGAAGCGTCTGAAAATGTACTTTGCTCTTGAATGCAGCTCACCCAGCAGGCAAGATCGCTGATCCTACAAGCAGGGCTTAAACCCAACTTAATGAGTGTGTAAACGAGTTGCCTTCCTGCTAACAAAGGCGTCTTGGGGACGCGCTTCTTTTGTCTCGCGGGGAATCGTCACCTTTTCTCAGTGAAATCTGCCGAGGATTGTCTGCGTGCAACAGGAGGTAAGGATTAAAAGATGTGTGCTGGCACTCGGAACAAATGGCGAGTCAAGCCAGCCAGCCAGGACGGGCCGGGGGCGGGGCCGAGCGACACCCACAATTAAAGATGAACTTTGAGTGAACTAATTTATCTGCGGGAGGAGAAGGTGACAGGCTGCGCGGACTTCCCGGTTAGCCTATAAAAGGCGCCGAAGGAGCATCCGAGAGCTTCACTTGGTCGACAGACATTCACCTGAGCGGATCGTTACCTGGACTGACATCATGGCTATCAGCACACTGCTGGCTACCTTGCTGTGCACCATCGTGCTTCCGATTCTGCTCTTTCTGGTGGCTGTCAAATTGTGGGAGGTTTACATGACCAGGGGCAGAGATCCGAGCTGCAGCAGCCCGCTGCCTCCTGGCTCCATGGGTTTGCCTTTCTTTGGGGAGACGCTGCAGCTCATCCTGCAGGTAAAGCAACATTCAAAGATGCTTGCATCAATACGAAAAGTTCACCAACTTGCACTGATTAAAAATGCGTACATTTTTCTGGTGTCCAGCGGAGGAAGTTTCTTCGCATGAAGCGGCAGAAGTACGGCTACATATACCGAACTCACCTATTTGGGAACCCCACTGTGCGCGTGACCGGGGGCGACAACGTGAGGCAGATTCTCCTGGGAGAGCACAAGCTCGTGTCCGTCCAGTGGCCTGCGTCCGTACGCACCATTCTGGGCTCGGACACGCTGTCAAACGTGCACGGAGCCCAGCACAAAACCAAAAAAAAGGTAAGACAGGCTCATTTTGCATAGGCTACATATTTGTTTCAGTGATAAGCTATTAAAATACTTGGTTATTGGAGTTATTTTAACTTCAACAACACATTGTTGAAAAAGAAGAAGAAAAGTAGTACTGCTTTTTCTTAATTTAAAAAAAGTTACCTTTTTATAATTTTTTATTTTTATTTTTATTTCATGGAAACTATATAGGACCTAAAAGCATAATTTTACTTGTTTTCACGTTATCAATGTCAGCCATATTAACTAACATTAATGTAATTGTTCAAAATGCAATAATCAAATGTACGTTTTATTTTCAACATAGACTTAAATGATTTACAACCAAAATAATGGTGGATTTCATTAATGGAATGCGGTTTAAGTTAACTGAATTGCTGTTTTATAAAAAAATATCTATAAGCATCCCATGTCTTATATTGTTAAATAATATTAATAATAAACACTAAAGTAATAAATGGTACAATATGTTGGGCTACATATTTGTTTTAGTGATAAAATATTAAACTAAATTCAACCTGGAGTTATATTTTACAACATATTGTTAAAAAAAAAATAAAACTAAAACTTAGTACTGTACTGCTTTTCTTAACTGTCAATCAGAAATTAACTGAATAAAAATATAAGCACAGGTTACAATAAAATTGATCACAAATTTGTCAACAATCTTGGCTCCTCTCCAGGCCATAATGCGGGCATTCTCCAGGGAGGCATTGGAGCTCTACATCCCAATCATCCAGGAGGAGGTTCGAGCTGCAGTGAAAGAGTGGCTGGCGAGGGATTCTTGTGTGCTGGTGTACCCAGAAATGAAGTGTCTGATGTTCCGCATTGCTATGAGGATCCTTCTCGGCTTCGAACCGGAGCAGATTAGGACCGACGAGCGGCAGCTGGTGGAGGCATTTGAGGAGATGATCAAAAATTTGTTTTCTCTGCCCATTGATGTTCCATTCAGTGGATTGTACAGGGTAAGAAAAACAAGTTTTGCTTCTTACCTTTACCCTACAATAGAGTGCTATTTTATATTCTTATTCCCTCCTGTGTCTTATTCTTCAGGGCCTTAAAGCTCGAAACTTCATCCATTCCAAGATAGAGGAGAACATCAAGAAGAAGATACAGGAGTCTCAGAAAGAGTCCAAACATGGAGATGCCCTGCAGCAACTCATAGACAGCAGCAATAAGAGCGGGGAGACATTTAGCATGCAGGTAACACAACACTGACGGGTTTTTTTTTCTCTCCTCTTGTTTGGCATTTGAAAAACAAACCCACATTTCTTTCACAGGCTATTAAGGAGTCTGCTACAGAACTACTATTTGGGGGTCATGAAACCACCGCCAGCACAGCCACGTCTCTGATTATGTTCCTGGGCCTGAACCCAGAAGTGGTGAAAAAACTGAGGCAGGAACTGATTGACAAGGTAATGTCGTGTTGTTGTAAACTCATTGAATTTCTGTCATCGCGTCTAATTCCCAACTGTCTCCTTTGTGTTCAGGAGGAGCAAGGAATGCAACTCCAGAGTTTGAACATTGAGTCTTTGGAGCAGTTGAAGTATACTGGTTGTGTGATTAAAGAGACACTAAGGATTAACCCTCCAATCCCCGGAGGCTTTCGAGTGGCACTGAAGACATTTGAACTCAACGTAAGTTCAAGCTCATTGACGCTTCTATCTCATTCTGTCTTCTGCTACTCACCAATTCCCTTTTACAGGGATATCAAATTCCCAAAGGTTGGAATGTCATTTACAGTATCTGTGACACCCATGATGTGGCAGATATCTTCCCCAACAAAGAAGACTTCCAGCCAGAGCGCTTCATGACAAAAGCTTCGACAGACTCATCGAGGTTTCAGTACATTCCCTTTGGTGGCGGCTCAAGAATGTGCGTCGGGAAGGAGTTCGCCAAAGTCCTGCTGAAGATCTTTCTGGTAGAAGTGGTCACAAAGTGTCACTGTACTCTATTGAATGGGCCACCCATGATGAAAACAGGACCTACTGTTTATCCTGTGGACAATCTACCAACCAAGTTTACCCACTATGTTCAAAATTAAACAAGATTTTAGTTTAAATATTCAGTAGTCACAAATCATTGTTTTTACTGAAAAACAAACAATTTGGAAGCACTCAGGTGTTGCAAGGAACGTATTTTAAAGTTGACCCCATGATTTTTTTTAATTTTTATAATGGCCTGTATATACTGTAAATATCTAGAAAACATTTTATATTATATGGTGGATTTGTACTTTTTTTTTTTTTTGTGTCTGTATATTTTTTTTATGTGAGATCAAACTAAACAAGAGGCACTATTTACACATTGGAACACTTTAATCAGCTCAGTGGTGTATCTTTAGGTTTATGTACATAATGTATGTAGAGTTTGTTATATAATTGTGTATCTTAACGACAACTTATTTAAGTGATGCTATATTGTATTGGCTTTTTATTTAATAAAAACCTTTTGTGGATACTTTTGTGGCGTTCCAAATGAGAAATTGCTGTTAGAAGACTTAATACACTGATGTATTTATTTTGTGAGTGTTGAGAACAAAAGTTATGAGGAACATGTTTCCTCAGTCAAGGAGGTTCTTGGTGCTGTTTCTACGGTTTAACACTTCAAAGAGCAAGAAATTATATTTGATAGAATCAAACTTTGAATTAAGAATCATACACCCAGAAGAATCTGTGAAGAAAGGTAATAATTAGTAGTATGGCATTGGACCAATACTGGCCTTATTTTATTTTTAGTTTTTTGAGAGCTCTGTATTATTCATTTGCCAGCCTTTCCGAGTCAACGTCATCACTCTCTTTTTCTTTTCTTTCTTTTTTGGCGTGCGTGTGAGTTTGTGCTCTTTAATTCACCTGAAACCTGTTATAAATCCCAGACCCTTCACCTTAACCTGATACTTCAGAGTCCCGCCAAAGTCGTGAAGTTGTCAGGAGACCGGAGGAAGGATCAAAAGAAAGATGAAACAAAATGGAATCCCACACCACCCACAGAGTTACAAAACCAGAATCTTTCACCAACCCCACAAACATCTAAATTCCAACAAATTAGGAAGACCTCAATAGACCAGAGGAAAGAGTCAAGGAAGGAAGGAAGGATAGATGAAGCAGAGTGAGATCCACAGACACCAGCCTCCACTTATTCAGCGACCATTAGGAGAAGCAAATTCTGCTTGAGTTTCAGTAGATGCCGGCCTTATTTTAAGGTATCGGATACTCCTGGAGGTTGCCGATACCAGCCAACAATCTGACCTCAAGTCCTCCTCGGCAGTCGATGGCACTCTGCTGCAGCACATTGACACATCAGTGAATTTTCATCTGCGTCAGAAAGAAAAGTCTTAGTTCACAATTTTTTGTCGTGTTGAATGAAATTTTATATATCAAAAGTACTAGAGATATTCTGTATTGGTGAGTACTCAAAAAGTGAATACTTATAATAGTATCAGTCTGAAAAAAGTTTATTGAACATCCCTAACAATTGCTCAGTTAAACATTTACAAACTGTAGGTATTATGTACGGTGTACAATTTTTGTTGATAAAAGGTGACGGCTTTGTCTTAGATTAGCATAATGAGTGATAGAAAACACTAATCAGCTAGACCAAAATGAAAACAGGATGTGGTTGCATATAATTATTGTGAAAGAATAGGTAGCCCAGTTGTTTATTGAAATAAAATTCATATTGTTGTTCAACATCTAAATCAGATGTTTGAGCATACTCACCATATTTAACCTGCCTGCACAGAGGATGGGTGGTCCTCACACCATGCATCCCATTATCAATAAACTGAGAGGAAAACAAAAATCGTGGCAAAATCTGGAATCCATAGAAGAAGAAGATAAAGCAAAGCAGAGGGGCTGATGACCCTGGCAGATGATCAGACCGAGGGTGAAACAGAGTTCAGACTGATCAGTTCACTTTCAGGCCACTGAACCAATACAGACCTCCAGTGCAACGGCAGGAAGAGTCCAGCAGCTTGGATGTACAGCACTTTATGTGTCCTGGATGGTCAGGCATAAAAGTGTATTATCACTTGAAAGACAGCAAATGTAATACACCGGTGTCAAATCATGATCTGATCAAACAAAGATGTTCCACAGTTTACTTAAAGTGGCAGTTATTTTACTTCCGCTGTTTTCTTTCTTTCTCAGAGAGATCAAACGAGCAAGACCAAACTCATAGCTGTCCGTTATGTAAACACTGGCCGAGATTAGTCCAGTATCACTAAAACAAACTAAATTAAATAAAAATAAACATATTACTGGACTTAAATATTTACAAAGGCGTATTAGTGACACGTATAAATAGATTTTTTTTAGAGGATGGGGACAATATTTACAGATTTTTTTTTTATAAAGTGGCAAATTTGTGAGTTCATAAAGTGGCAAATTTGGGACTGTATTAAGTGGTAGATTTGCGAGGAAAAAAATCGTAAATTTACAACAAATACACAACAGCTACAGTGACAACACTTCCTGATCCCCAATCAGCTGACTAACACATACCAATCAGTAGCTAGCCTACTTTAGATAAATGCAAGTGAATGATGGAGAGCAGAAAATTCGACACATCAACTTAGCTACTTACACACAAAAAATACTAAAATGTATGAAAGTGTAAATAATAATTCTGAAAACATAAATGTACTAATAAATATACATTTTAACAAATTAATTGAAATGCTTAATCCTTAGGGTGTGGACCTTCGCAAAGCGAGGCGTCTTTATCGCTGGCCGTACCCAATGCTCCAAAGAGCGAATGCTTAACATGATTTGTTTAATCTCTGCTAAAGCAATTACTATCTCCTTATTTGAAAACCCAACCGAAAAATATTGGCACAAACATCAGAGTAGTACGCTATGTGTATTTCTCGTAAGTTTCTGAGGTTGCCACTTCATAAATATATACAATATTCCAAGAAAGGTGGCAAATTTACAAGATTTTTTCTCTGAATATTACCCCCACGCTCTAAAAAATATATATTTATACGTGGCCCTAATATGTTGTCATAAATATTTAACCTGGAATGCCATATAATATTTCCATAGACACATTCATGAATTCAAGATATCTCCTGGATATAAATCTACAAATTATCATTATTTCAGAATATTTAATTTCAAAAGTGTAAATTATTTCAGTTTCTGTCTTACTTTGCCACATATCCAGGCACACCAAAGGCATCCTCACTGGAAGATGTGCTTTGGCCTTATTCTCAAGTTGTTTTTCTTTCTGGTGCCATTGTGATTTACCCCCAGCCTCCTTCCACTCCATGACGACTACCCAGCATTGTACTCTTGTCCCTGGCCCATGTTTATTACTGTGCTTCTTGCAATGATTGGATCCACCAATGTTGAACTCTTGTACTTTTGCGAGTCATTGTGGATACAAGTTTCAGCTTAATGCCAAAATTGTGACAGTAAATTGCAGCTGACACCTTTATGTCCTGCTATCCTATCCCCGGAGGTCCTGTCCTTGAACGATGTGAGTGAACTTTTCTGAACTTTGCCTCTAATTTTCACTCTAAAGCACATCACTTTCCTTCCATTGTTCTCTATCACTCGGTGAAGACAAAAATTTGCAGGGCAAGACCATTTTTGTCAAAATTTGTGACTATTGTCATGAATTTACAACATAGTGTGAAAGACCAGCAAGAGTAGCTCTCCTTGTATTAGGTCATAAGGTCCACAGTAAATCATTGTAAATATAGTGCAGGTAAAGGAGTTTTGTTAATTGTTACTATACACCATGCATATTTATGGTGAACCACTCAGTTACTATGGACAATAGGAGGCTAACAATAGGAGAAGACAGCAATTCCACATATATAGTACACAGTAGAATGGAATGCACAAGATTATGTTTTATTTTATCAGGATGTCCTACAATATCTTAAATGTTTTTGTTTCCATGAAGCTGTCCAATAAAATTTGGAATATGAATAATTCTCTGCGAAGGATTATGAAAATATTGTTCACTTGTATTCTAACATAACTTCTCACTGTCTTCATTATTTTTCAATTTTCACTCCCAAGACACAAAATAAAGTAACATTAACTAAGTTGGCCAGGCTATGGATAATTTTGTGTTAACTGTTTACATGCTCATATTTCACCAAGCGTGTCTGTTTACATAAATCAGAAAAAATCTAATTAAGTGATGAGTGATGAGTTTGCTGCCTCAGTGGTGATGGTACTTTATCAGTCTCAATGATAATCAACATAAATGTAAGTGGAAGGTATCTGATCGAATAAGCAAGGCCATTGAGAGTCAATCAACTTACAGCATATGTAATGGCGAAGCCATTGTAATTCAGTTGGAGTGTCAATGCCTAAAAGCGCATTTTTTAACATGGTGTTTTGCTGGCTCACTGGTCCCTGCTGTGGACTAATATGAGTGCTCGATAAGAGATGCTAATTGGGTCCTTAGCATGGTTGTTAGTATCTCACTGTGATTATTCATAATTGAAGAGCTGAGAGTTGTCTGTTGACAAGTTCACGAGGTCAGCTGGAGGTCAGCACCCTGGAGGGAGGCCTCACTCAGTGGCGTAAATATCGATGGTGCAGCCGGTGGGTTGCACCGGGGCCCAGAGACAGCGCAGGGGCCCATGAAAGAAAGAAAAAAGAAAAAAGAAAGAAAGAACAAAAACGGGGAAATAAACGGCCAGAGTAATTTTGTAAATACGATGTTGGAAATGATCATTTATTCACTCATCATGACTGACAGATGCCGAAGTCTGTCAGTCACGATGAGTCTCGATGACGTGATGCGAGTTGAAAATAAAGTGGTAGCTAGTGTGCGTGCCATCGTCGCTGTCATGCTTTGCAAACAATTATATATTTTTTAAAGCGGCGCGCAAAAAAGAAAAGACAAAAAAAAACATGATGTTAAAGCTATTGGACGAGATGTGATAGGCGTGGTTTGAGTCCAGGCCATTAGCAAAATCTAATTTGCCGGCAGCTAGCTCCATCGCAGAAGCAACCCTCCAGCCGCGTGTCGCTTCTCCCGGCGGTCAAAAAGCGGCTTCTCCGTGTTCCCGCCGCCTACGCAGCCTCAGGGGATGAATTTGACGCCAAATGAAAAAAGCAAATATCGCATTTGGCTCAGGCGCTCTGGATCATTCTCCAGATACAATAAACAAGGAAACAGGTGTTTTTCTGACAAATGCTATACTTTGGACTTATAGGAGCGTCGTAAATGACTTCGCTGAGTGCGAATGAGTGATTATAGCTATAAATTATTTTTGTTATGAAGTGCAGTTAGTGGGATTCAAATCTATAGCAAATTACTTTATTGTTTTTTGGTGACATAGCGAACCTTTTGCACATGTTCAAACGTATTAAAAATTGTAAAATAGAATATAATGTATTGGAAGATTTTTGTGGTGTTTTTAATGTTCAATATAGATGTCACAATATTAAAATTGGAGGCCCTGCAAAAGTCCTTTGTGACAAGTCACACTTGGCTGTCCAATGGCTGTGTGTGCGCACGTGTGTGCCGGGAGCGCTTGTGTGTGTGTGTTGGGGGGTAAATTCCAGACATGCCCCCCGGCCCCCCCAAGCATGATCTTAATATTTAACTTAATATTTTAATATGAGGGATACTACTTTGTGTGTAAAATACTCGAAAATAGGGCTGGTATTGGCACTGATACTCCGAATTGTGATTAATCACAATAAGGACGTCTTCAAAGCGTTCTATTTTATCCACTGCGCAATCTCATCCTCCTCTTTTTTAATTAGTTAATTACTACTTAATTTAAAATGGGGAAAAAATTACCCCAATAGTTTGACATGAACAAATATTCTGAATGTCATACGTAAAGATTTATTAAATGCTTGATGTAGTTATGTTTATTGCTCACAACACAACCTGTGCTACTTTTAATGTAACCATCTGCTGTCAAACTATAGGATCATCTGTGGTCAAAATTAATAGTGTGATTAATCTAAAAATAAACACAACTCTCTATTGCTCTGGGGAAAATCTGAAACAGCTTCTGATTACGGTGGAAAATGAATTTAAAAAAATCGATTAGGTGCAGGGTGCAGATTTTCCTGACTGCCTATTGCCCTCAAACATACTGTGCCAAGTTCAAAAGTTCACCACAAACCTGAACTCATGTCAGTGAGCCTAGAAGCAAGCTGAGGAGGCCAAGAGACAATTCTTGGAAAACGGAAGTAGTTCAGACTGAGATCTTGCTCAGGATAATATGAATGAGCTGATAAAGAGATCATCAGGGAGGCAGTGAAAATAACTCATGCACACCTCACCAGGGCAATAAATTAAGGTCATACATGTGCAAAGTGCATAACACATTTCTCAATGGCTTGTGAGGTAGATCATTTTGTTTGGAGGACAATGCAGGTGCTCTCAGAACAAAAGTAAAATATACAATTGTGTAATTGGGTTTAATGCATTATTCTCTGGGAAATTATGGATACTATAAAGATAACTTCCCACAATATTAAGTTAATTAAACATACTTCAATCTTGATTAACACATTAATCCAAATGGTACAAAATTTGAGGGGTCCCGCCTAAAATAATTCTTGGAAAATTATCATATATTACACTGCCAATAATCGAGTATAAATGACATAAAATGTATCTTTCGGTATTTGAAAAGTTGAATGTGTTGATGACAAAATATCTAAATGATCTCCATTCACCAGAATGTAGAAAAACGATTGAGAATGCTCCTATGGTTTTTCTTTTCTGTAATACTCATGCCAGGTCTATAGTGGGCGATGGATGGCACTTTGCCAGGAAAGTTTACATACATTCACACAAACTGTCTCGGACTTAGCAATCCTCCAAATATCTTGTGTTAATTTATCTTTTTTAATTTCCGAATGAAATTCCTCTCCTGAACGTGTGCATCGAGTCCAGGATTTGGCCTTCCTGGGTGGAATTTGCATATTCTCCCCGTGCCTGCGTAGGTTTTCTCTGTGTACTCCGGTTTCCTCCCAGGATCCAAAAGACATGCTTGGCAGGTTGATTGAACACTCAAAATTGTCCCTAGGTGCGATTGTGTAGTGTGTTTATCGTACATTACATTGACAATCAGTCAATCAGAGTATAAATGAAATAAAAATTCAGTATTTAAAAAGTTTAATGTGTTGATGACAAAAAATCTAAATGATCTCCTTTCACAAGAATGTAGAAAAATGATTGAAAATGCATTCACACCAACTGCTTCTCAGACTTATACTTATACTACAAATATCTTGCATTAATTTATGTTTTTTAATGTTGTACTTTAAAATTAGTTGTACTATTAGTTTCTCAATGCATTTTATCTCCTGATTTCATAAATACGATATAATGTGTTATCTACAACACAAAATAAATCCCAACTAAAAAAATATTAAGTCCGTGTTTCACCAACTGAATAATTTTGCATCCTTGCATTTAAAACGTAATCTTGGCTGACAAAAGCTGATAAGGCTTGTCTGAGCAGGTGATAAGGTCATAGAGGTCATGTCACTGAACCTTTACAAGCTTTCCTCACTTTATTGTGCCATGGCACCGTCAAACATCTAAAAGACAATAAAACGAAAAAAAGACAGACAACAATTGCCGCTGTTAACGTCTCCTCAAAGCCATTTACATCCAAATGCCACTCCCTGCCTCATAAACACTGATAGGTCAGCATGCACGCCTGATGTCTTATTAAGGCCACTCAGATCCACTCAAAAGCTCTTCCATAAAGCTCAACCAAGAGTCTATTATCACACCATATATGATTATTTCCCAGTCCAACTTGTTTCTTTTTTGGTGTAACATATGTACACATGCATCAACTTGTACTTACTGTATATTATCTGATAGTGTGCTGCAAGGCCACAGAGAGGCCAGAGGATCTAACATGTCTATGTCACATTTCAATGCTTTGATGCGGGCAAAAGGAAGAAAAAAGGCCTTTGTCTCAGAGCTCACCCCAATTTAACAGTCCATCAGCCTGAGTGACTGACAAAAGAAAAAAATATATACACACGCTTTCAATCTTATGGCCACTCCCTGACACTACTTACAGTATAAGGTACAGCGAGCTGTGCAATACAAGTGACCTATGTTTGGCTGGCAACCTCACCTTTGTCTCAAAGTCAGCAGGGACAGACTCCAGCTCACAATTAGCATATAAAATAGATGAATAGGTGACTTTGTTGTGCGATATATGATGATATCTCACAAAAGTGAGGGCACCCCTATCATTTCTGCAGCTATTTATATATTTTCATGGGACAACACTGAAGAAATGACACTTTGACGCAATGAAAAGTTGTCACGTTTTAGTTCTGTGGGGTTGGGGTTTTGTTTGATTTTGGGTGTTCATGTTCCTTTTTGTCTGTGTGTTCAGTGTTTTGTTTTGTGTTCCATGGCTGTTTCTCAATATCAAGAACACAGAAGCCCAGTCTCATGAACATACTTCCCAAGCACGCATATCTCGCTGGCGTATTTACGTAATTCATCACAGTTTTATCATGTTACTAGCTTTCAATTAATTTGTACTACTATGTTGATGTTTCAAAATACTTGTACAACATACATCGGTTAAAAACCTTACTTACGTCCTTGTGATTTCGTGAGACGTCATCAGTGGATTATCAAGTAACGTTCCAATCGGAAGTATGCATAAGCCAAGACCACACGGAATTCCCGGACGTCGTTCTTTTTTGCAAACTTAAACCAAGGATCAATCGGTTGTTGCTTGGTGAAGGCTAGGCTGAGAAAATATCCCAAGATGCATTTCGTACTTCAAGGAACAAATGGCAGCGGAGGAGCATCATATTTGTTGTTGTTCTTCTTTTTTCTTCTTTCATTTCCGGCAGACTAAGCACGGCATGTGCATTGCTGCTCCCCACCAGCATCACGTTTGTAAGTACAGTATTCCTCCCCTTTTATGAGCGTAAATAATAATAAATATTCATCGTGTAAAGTACAACTTTTGCTCGACCCTTATGGCTTTGTGCGTACTTGCAATTGGAACAGTACTTGGGTCGCAAACTGTTGACGTTTCAAGACATCACAAGGAAGTAAGTACGGACAAAAATGCATATTGAGAAACGGCCCTTGTCTTTCCCCTCGTCTCGTTATGCATAACCACGTCCGCCTGTGTGTCTTCCCTTCCCCTGTGTGTCAACCTATCAGTGCCCTCAGCCGCTTGTGTCTTCCAGGTGTGTCTTGTCTTGTATCTTTTTTTTCTGGAGAGCTCAGTATTGTTCATTCATTAGCGATTTGACATGTCATCATCATTGCTCTCTCTTTTTTTACTATTATTATTTTTTTAAATATATATATTTTTTTAATAAATTTTTATTTTTTATTGTGTATGTGCATATGCGTGTGTGAGTGTGTATGTATTAGTTCACCTAAAACCTATTAAAAAATCCCATACCGTTTACCTAAACTGAACACTTCATTACCCAGCCAGAGCCGTGAGGAAGGACCAAAGAAAAGAAAGGAAAGTGAAATCCAGGACCGACCAGACACCACTCATCACCCACCGGGCCACCAACCAGAGTCCTTCACCAACCCCAGAAACATCCAAATTCCAACAAATCAGGGAGACCTCAAGAGACCAAAGGAGAGACTGAGGAAAGGAAGGAAGGACAGACGAAGCAGAGTGAGATCCACAGACCCCAGCTTCCACTGATTCAACGACCAGAGGAAGAAGCAGATTGTGTCTGAGTTTCGATAGATGATGGTGTGGTGGATCTGGCATGCATGAAAATCTCTACCAAAGAGGGGAGCCGTCGACCCCTGCCAAGACAGAGCAAGCGCAACACCTCAGGGCCCCCCAGGCCACGGCAGCGCCAGGGGACGACCCCCGGGACCCGCAGGGGTCACCGGCCGGAGAGCAAACCCAGGAGCAGGAGCGCCCCCCACCCCAACACAGCCCGCGCTCCCAACCCAACGCAGCAGGACGGGGCTGCTCAATGTAAGTTATCACGATGTGGTGGCTCTCGCTAACAGACAGAATTAAGTAACCAGAATTAGGTTAAAAAATTCTATATACGTAGACCATGTTTCTATAAATTTTGATATTTGTTTTTTATTTGAGGCAGATCTTTTTTCCATTAAAATGTGATTTATGAGGAGGTTAGACCATTGGTCGATATTCAGAGTTTGTTTATTTTTCCAGCTAACAAGAATTGTTTTTTTTGCGACAGTAAGGGCTACAAGTGTAGATTGAAATTGTTTATGTGGTAAGTCAGTTGTTGTTAGGTCACCTAGCAAACACAAGTTTGGAGATAAAGGTATCCTACAGTCCAAGATAGCGGAAAGTTTTTCTAAGACTTTAGTCCAGAAATACATAACCGGAGTGCATAACCATAAAGCATGAAAATAAGTGTCTGTAGTGTTTTGTAAACACTGGAGACAAATGTCGGGGTCTGAAAGTCCCATTTTCTTCATCATATATTGAGTAATGTATGTTCTATGAATAATTTTATATTAGATAAGTTGTAAATTTGTGTGTTTTATCATTTTAAATACGTTTTCACAATCTTGAATTCAAAAGTCAGATTCCGGAGCTATAGACAAGACTGTCTCCCATTTCGAGATGGGTAAAGCCATTTTATCAGTATATGAAAGTAACTTATATATTTTTGAGAATTTTTTTGTTGTTGTCGGAGAAAGCTTGGTAATATCTTTAGCTAAAACAGGCGGTTGGAGCGTACCCCGAAGTGTTGGAATTTGTTTCTTTATCATACTTTTAACTTGCAGATAATGTAAAAAAAATTCAGTTTTTTATTTTGTATTTTTGGAGCAAGGATGTATATGATATAAACATATTATCTGAGAAGAGATGGTGTAGATGTGTAATTCCTTTCTGCTCCCACACACCTAAATAAAATGATTGGTTGTTAAGTTGAAAGTCGGTGTTATGCCATAGGGGAGAAAGCCCACAGGGCTCCACTTGGGCTTTTGTAATTTCTAGTGCCTCCCACCAGGCAGTCAGGGTGGCAGAAATCATTGGGTTTTTAAAACAATTATGTCGCTTTATCGATGTTGTAATAAAGAGTAAATCTAGAAGTCTGAGGTTATTACAATCCTTCTGTTCTAGTTCCAGCCAACAGTTAGTATCTCTGTTGGGTTGTGCCCATAGAATGATATATTGTAGCTGGTTAGCTATATGCTATGTGCATAAAATTTGGTGCCTCTAGACCACCTTTGGATTTACTTTTCTGAAGAGTAGATAGACGAATCTTTGCTTTTTTTTTATTCCAGTAAAATTTTGTAACGGCCGAGTCCAAAATCTGGAACCAGTTAGCCGTAGGTTTAAATGGAATCCTTGAGAAAAAATAGTTTATTTTGGGTAAAACTTTCATTTTTATGGTGACTATTCGTCCTATTAGAGAAATAGGAAGATTATTCCAGCGCTCCAAGTCACTATAAATGCTATCCAGAAGTGGAGTAAAGTTTAAATGAATTAAATCAGTTAATTTAGGTGAGATTTGTATGCCTAAGTATTTTAAATTACCTATAGGAAATGAGTAGTGTGGGTCCTGGCTTGCAGGGTTCCATGAATTTTCTGTAATAGGAAGTAGTGTTGATTTTGTCCAGTTAATAGAATAATCTGATAACTGTGAGAATTTAGTTATTAAGTTAAATACTTCCCCTAACGAAATAGCAGGCTTTTCTAAATAAAGTAAAATATCATCGGCATATAGATAAATGTTATGTTCTGTTAGCCCAGAGTGAATTCCTTGAATCCTTCTTTCCTGGCGTATGGCTAATGCAAGCGGCTCAATAAATATTGCAAATAATAAAGGGGACAGTGGGCATCCCTGTCTTGTGCCTCTCTGTAGAGTAAAACTCTGAGATATAATCCCATTAGTAGTAACTGTAGCTTTAGGAGAATCATATAATACTGACACCCAGTGAATAAATGACTTCCCAAAGCCAAATTTATTTAAAACAGCAAAGAGGAAGGACCAGTTAACTTTGTCAAAAGCTTTTTCTGCATCCAATGATATAATAACTGCCTTTTTATCATGCCGCTGTGACATGCTAATAAGGTTAAAGAGCCTCCTAATATAATTAGTAGAGTGATCGCTATAAATGATTGTCGAGATTACTGTTTCTAGTCTAGATGCCTTAGTGATAATTTTAATACCAGTGTTAATTAGTGAAATTTGACGGTAACTTGATGGAAGGGTGGGGTCTTTTTCTGGCTTCAATAAAAGTTTAATTGCTGCTGTATTCATGTGTGGGCGTATGTAACCATTAGTTTTAATTTCTGTTACTACTCTTAAGAATAGTGCAGCAAGCATTAACCAGAAGTGCTTAAAAAATATAGCCGGATAACCATCCGGGCCAGGTGCTCTGCCATTAGGCATACTATCTAGAGCACTGTACAACTCGTTTATAGTAAGTGGCACATCTAATTTATCTTTATATTCAGTAGTTAACTGAGGTATATTTAAGCTACTGAGGAATGCCTCAATATGCTCAGGGTTAGGCTTGTTAGTTTCTGAGTATAGGTATAATAATAATAATGCGATAATAGTTATAAAAAATGTGATTAATTTCTTCTGGTGATTGTGTGCATTCACCAGTTGTCCCTTTAATAGCCGTTATAAGAGATTTTTCCCGATTGCGTTGAAGTTGGTTTGCAAGAAATTTACCTGATTTGTTATTATATTCAAAGTTGTTGTATCTCAATTGATGTATTATAAACTCTGTTTTTTTAGATAGCATATCGTCGAACTGTATTTTTGTATTTTGTAATTCAGTCCATATTTGGTTATTTGGGTTTATTTCGTACTCGTCCATCAGTTGTTTAACTCTTTGACTGCCATGGACGTTAAAAGACATCAAGTAAAAACCTACGGAGGGCCGCCAATGACGTTAAGAGACGTCATCCAATTTTTTTTAAACGGGTGGAGGAAAGCCTTGGCCAGCAGATCTAGTTAGCCTAATGACAATTTTTGGCCCCTAGATGGCAGCAATGACTCTCTTTTGACAAGATTGGGTAGGCGTCAGTAGAAGACGTGAGGCGGAGCTAGAGGGGACAATGGCTGGGGAAGGGAAGAGAACATGGCGACCGGTTGCAAGCAGCTCACGCTCGAGCAGTTTTTTTCAAAGACGAAAAGCATCGACCAACGCTAAAGAGCACATTGATGACGACGATGATCATCATCGATGATGATAATGGTGACTCAGAGGTTGGAAGCATTGACGCGGCAGTAGAAGACGTGAGGCGGAGCTAGATGGCCGAGGAAGCGAACAATGGCGACCGGTTGCAAGCAGCTCACACTTGGGATTTTTTTTCAAAGACGAAAGGCATCGACCAACGCTAAAGAGCACATTGATGACGATGATGATCATCATCGATGATGCTGATGGTGACTCCGAGGTTGACGCTGAAGTTGCAAGCGCTTACGCGGCGGCTATGACGACATCATAAAGGTTCACCGGCTAGCGATGCTAACACCGGAAAACGCGGAGCACAACCGAGCATTTTTGCACAGGCGGACGTTCAATCGGACCGCGAAGAGTACCCCGAGTCCAATGCATATTCATCGTTGGAATGGGTACAGTCTGCTACATGCTATTCCCCGGAAAAAAAAGCCGTCAAGAAAGTGTAACGTCTGCACGCGAAAGGGACAATTTGCAGTGAAACTACTCTGTTGTGCAAATCCTGCTCCCTCTCCTTGCACGCAGGGGAGTGTTACAAAAAGAAAAACTGTATTTGAAACATCCACATAATTGTAAATAGTACCACAGTTGCACACATTTGTAAATAGTTTGCGAAATTGTTTTGTCAAATTGTTACACTGTTGAATGGAAATAAACGTATTTTGCAATCTAAAAACACTTTTTCATTGTTGGTGATAGCGTTTTACAGAAGTAAAGCACTATTTAGGTGTTTGTGGCATCATTCATGGACAAAAAGAAGTGTAGAATTCACTAGAGTGCATGAAATAACATCGTTTCACAAAAAGCTCTTTTTCTCCGCTTTTTGTTTCAAAACAGAGCATTTCGGTGAAACTCACCATTTTCTATTGTTGATTACTGAAGAACGGAATAAGGTAGAAACAAACTTTTTTTTCTGATGAAAGATAAGAGTTCAATATTTCATTTGGTAGTATGTGTGTTTCCATAGTCCAAACACAACATTTTCTGTGGACCTTGAAAGATCAGTCAAAATGCTTAAATTGGCTGGCACTGGCGACATCCCGTTTCTGAAAACGTCTGGCAGTCAAAGAGTTAAATTTATCTTCCAAGTCTTTTTCTAATTTTTGCTCCTGTTTCTTTTTATAAGATGAATATGATATAATTTTACGTCTAATTACTGCTTTCCCAGCTTCCCAGAGAAGAGATGGAGATAAGTCTAGAGAGTCATTTATTTCCAAAAAGTCTGCCCATTCTTTTCTTATAATTTTGTCAAACTCTGCGTCGTTTAGCAGTGAGATGTTAAAACACCATGTCGGGGGTGGTTTAAAGGTATAATCAACTTGCAGGCAAAGGGAGACTGGTGCATGGTCGCTAAAAATAATAGGATGTATTTTTGTAACAGTTTTATCAGCAATAGAGTTATTTGTAAGAAAAAAATCAATTCTTGAAAAAGACCGGTGCACAGCGGAAAATAAGGTAAATTCCTTCTTATTTGGGCTTTTAAGTCTCCAGCTGTCGACGAGGCCAAAATCATCCATATATTCCCCTATTACTTTATTAGATTGTAGTCGCCTTATACATGTTGTATTATTAGAACGATCTATTAATGGATTTAAGACTGTGTTAAAGTCTCCTCCAATAATAATAGTAGAGTTCGCTGCTAATTCAAACAGCTGAGAGAAAAATTCATGGAAAAAGGCCGGATCATCATTATTAGAGGCATATAAATTACCAAATGTATATATTTTATTAAATATAGTCACCTGAATAATAATGTATCGGCCCTCTGGGTCTGTTATTGTATTATTTAGAGTAAAAAATAAATTCTTATGTATGAGTATACAGACTCCTCTTTGTCTACTGTTATAAGGGGCAGAGTACGCTTGGCTAAAATTCTTATCAATAAGTAATTTTTCTTCAGATTTTTGTAGGTGGGTTTCTTGTAGGAAGCAAATATCTGCTTTTAATTTTAAGAGATGGTCTAAATTTTTTATTCTTTTTGCCTGTGAGCGAGCGCCACAAACATTCCAGGAAACCAGAACTAATTTATGCATACAAACAATATAGACTCAGTCCTGTGTATATATCTGCATAGGCCATTTGTCAATATTGGCATGTTATAAGATAGAATCAAAGTGGTTAGGTGGTTTATGTAATTTGTATAAAATATGAGGTAACGTGTAAGTAAATATAAGGTGGAGGGGAAAATGAAGGAAATTAGCGGGGGATTAAACATAACAATACACCAGTAACTGGTAACCTAAGCGAGATTTTTTGTTTAAATATACTTTAGATATAATTATGTATTAATATGATATTTATAATATAGCCTAAACATAATGAGTATTCATATTTTAGGTTTTCTAACCACATATACAGTATGTATACATCTAATAATCAAACAAAGTTTAGTTCCACCAATGCCAATTAGAACAGCCAGGGAGTGGAGTTGGGGTTCCGGAATAGTAGGCCATCGATGTTATAGCTTATCAACGACTATCGCAGTCCGTTTACCCTCCTGCCTATTTTGTCTCATTATCGGAAACAGTACCTTACGCCGCTCATTAGTCTCTCTCGGGAATTGGTCATTCATTCCAAATGAGGTCCCTTTAAGATCCCGTCCTTTACTTTTAACAAATTCTTTCTGTTTAAAATACTCAAACTTGGCGATAATAGGACGGGGTTTGTTGCCCCTACGGGCTCCAAGATGATGTACCCGGTGAAAAGAGATATTATTTACCGTCTCCTGAGGAATTTTTAACGACGTCGTCATCATTTTTTTTATCTCGACCTCTGGATTGTACCCAGAGGTATTCCCGGATATGCCTGAAAATATTAAATTCTCCCGCATGCTACGGGATTGGACATCCAGAACAGCTTCTTTTAGTCCTTTTTAATGGTTTCCAACTCGGCTGAAGCAGCCGCGAGTAAAGAGCGTAACTCGGCATTATCTCGTTGGAGGTCACTTACCTGTTGGCTGACGAATTCCAAGCTTACCTTTAATTCTTTAACGTCCTCGCGGATGAGGCAGAGGACATAAAATATTTTGCTTTTTATTCCCACGTTTCAACAAGCAGTGTTGTACTTGAATCACCCGCCATGGATGTTTTCCGCTCTACAATACATTGTACCCTGCACAATTCAATCCATCCTGTGCCAGATGCAGTAAAGCAGCCCAAGTAGGAATTGTGTTCTTTTTTTGGTATGCTTCATTTTTGCGTCAATTAACTTTAACTAAGCTGTCTTTTCAAAAAGTTCCACTTTTGTCTCATATGTGCATAGGACATTCTCCCAGAAGGTTTGTGGCTTGTTAAAATCTCATTTTTATCATTAATTATTCAACAGTGGGGGCCAAAGGCCAAGTCCATGGAATCCTAGTTGATGGGAAACTTGAAACTAGCAAACTGTAGATGCAATAAACATGTAATAGTTTTTTTTGTTTTGTTGTTTTTTTTTTACGTGGTAACAGTTTTCAAGATGGAGCTTGAAATACTTACTGCCTGTGTTCACACCACATTTTTACAGGTTACCACAGAAACATGCGCCTGTTGGTCTTTGAAAGTTCAGCATAGAGGAAGGCAAGCCACAAGCCCGCAATTTATGTTTCTATCAGCTTTTAACAGATACTAGGTTAAAACATATTTACACAAATATATTGACGTTACTGAAGCACGGAACAGATATTTTACAGTGAAATCAGTCAAAATTATGGTTTAATTGAGTGTTTAAGGTTACAGGGGTTTAACCTTAAATTACACGAAAACACAAACAAAGCTTTCCATTTTCCAATCGGTCAACATTTACACCTACACATATTGGGCCTATATTTTTGTTGACAGGCTTACGTGCACTCAGCATTAAATCTGGCAGAACTATATTTTGTGCTCGGGCAAGTCTAGTTTATTATTTCTGGGAATTAGGCAGTTTGTGTTGCACCTCGTCGGGAGTTCTAGCTGACCAAGGGCATAACAGCCCTGACACACCTGACTAATTTCATGACAAAAGGTAGACTACAATTTAGACCAGCTAAAAGCAGGTCAGGTTGTGGCGCAAGGGGTATAATACAATTTTGCTGGATTTGATCCAGATGCAGGCTGACAGATTCTGCACTCTCCGTTCATATGTGTAGAGGATGTATTTGTATTTCATTCATAAACTTGACAACAGCGTGCATCGAACCCTCCGAATCACTGCAGAAATAGGACAGCAAGATAGTAAAAAGATGGAGTAAAATGGCTTAGTGGGCCAATCTGTAAGGGTCAAATAAACCAAAGCAAAGTATGGGAGAAAACACAAGAGTAGGCGTGAAAGAATGCAGAGGCCTGGAATGTATTTAGAGGTTAGCCTCGACAAAGACTTGCTACTCAGCGTGGAAGGGCAGGCTGGTGACACACACTTAGATGGAAAACAAGTCTGCTGTAAGTTTACAGTTCAGAAGAGTTACAGCGGAATGAACGATGAGCTTTATATGGAGGACATGGTTGGATATTTTTTATATTCGTTTTTTTTTTGTCATTTATTTATTCATTTAATTATTTTTAATTATTTAAAATTAAACATTTATATATATATATATATATATATATATATATATATATATATATATATATATATATATATATATATATATATATATTATTTATAAAGTTACGTATCGCTAGCAACTTGGATTCATGAAATGCAAAAAGTGAGAATTTTTTTTTTTTTCAAAACCTTAAAGTGAAGGTGATGACATTACTGTCTCCAAGTAAAAATTTTAAATTTATTTCATTAAAATGTGATTTTTTATTATTATTATTATTATTTTTTCCTTCTTTTTTAAATGAAAATGTGTGGTCCAGACATTGGAGACTTTCAGTGCTGGCACAATATGTTTTCTTCCTTTGCACCCGCCAATTTTTTTTTCACTTTGTGGTACCGCCCCCTCATACTAGGAGGAAGGGAACCCCAACCACAAGCATTCAGTGGAGACATATTCTGGTTATAGGTGTGACCTGGCTTAGTCACAGTTTCTTACACACACACTCGCACCCAGAGTCACATATACATGAAAAACCACCCACCCACCCACTTATAAAAATTTCCATTTGTGCAAACACATTTTTCCTCTGTTGACTTAGTGTATTCCCATGATTAATCATCTTTACAAGTTTGTGCTTGTCACTGTCACCCTCAAAATCAGGTGTCAGGTCTTGTGTTATTGGCAGTAGTAGGAATTTGCCAATATTTTTTTCTGTCCTGGTCGTTCAATGCAGGGCACTGAAGGTGCTTTCCTGTCTGGGATATACTGTAGGGGTGTGGCACATGAGGCCATAGGAGGATAGTTTCCAGATCATTCACACACGAAAAGACACACCAGAATCTAAGTGTGCAGTAGTGTTCTATCATTGATGAGTGATGACATGATCATTTATGATTGCACTATCAATAGACCACTACAAAAGCTTGCTATTTTAAATTACTTCAGGAAGATGACATTTTGGCCTGCATCCTGGTGTGTAGGAAGAAGCAGACACAAATTTGCAGGCCAAAGTGGCACAGTCAATTACCTGGTCAACTCTTTATTTTCATTTGTTAAATATTTTTTACTTCTTTTTTTTTTCTTTTTTTTTTGAGAGCTCGGTATTGTTCATTCGGTAATTTTACCGATTTGACATGTCATCATCATTGCTCTTTTTTATTTTTTTATTTTGTATGTGCGTGAGTATGTACATGTGCGTGTGTATGTTTGTATATGTGTGCGTGCGTGTGAGTGTGTACTCATTAGTTCACCTAAAAATCCCATACCGTTCACCTAAGTCGAATACTTCAGAATCCAACTTGAGTCGTGAGGTTGTCAGGAGACCCGAGAAAGGATCTAAGAAAAGAAAGGAAAGTGAAATCCAGCACCGACCAGACATTACCTACTACCCACCGGGTTACCAACCAGAGTCTTTCACCAACCCCAGAAACATCTAAATTCCAACAAATTAGGGAGACTTCAAGAGACCAAAGGAGAGACTAAGGAAAGGAAGGAAGGATAGATGAAGCAGAGTGAGATCCACAGACATCAGCCTCTACCGATTCAATGACCAGAGGAAGAAGCAGATTGTGTTTGAATTTCGATAGATGCTGGTGTGGTGGATCTGGCATACATGAAAACCTCCACCAAAGAGGGGAGCCGTTGACCCCGGCCAGGACAGAGGAAGCACAACCCCCCAGGGCCCCCCAGGCCACGGCAGCCCCAAGGGAAACCCCCGGGCCCCGCAGGGGCCACCGGCCGGAGAGCAAACCCAGGAGCCAGGAGCGCCCCCCACCCCACCACGGCCCGCGCCCCCGACCCAACGCAGCATGACGGGGCACGGCAGGCCCGCCAGGCACCCCACCGGCTCACAGACCCCGCCCCCGATCCACCCCGCCATCCACTACAACCCAGCTCCAGCCGCCCCCGGGCTCCCAAACCCCCAGACACCGCCACACCACCAGCACCCACCCCACTGGGACCCCGACGGGCATATGGGACCAGCCCGGCGGGGCAATAGGGCTCGCCCCCGGATACTGGCGCCCGCCCGAGGTGCCAGGAGGCCCACCGGAGCGGGGCAGGCACAACACCACCACCCACCAGCCCGGCCACCGGAGCCCCGAGACCCGGGCCATGGATGGAGCCCCCGGCCCAGGGGGGGGGGGGGGGGACAGGGGAGGGGGAAGGGACGGGGAAAGGAGACGACAAGAAGGGCAAGGGGCGGCGGCAGGGCCGCAGAGAGAGGGGGAGAGGAGGAGGAAGGGTGACGAGGGAGAAGGGACAGGGAGGCCGAGGACGGGCGGGGAGAGGCGAGGAGGGAGGGAACTGTGCAGCGCCCTATGTGACCCTTTAGGTCAGTTTTCTAATAAAAAAATGTTTTAGGAAAAAAGGTTTTTAGAGAGGTCTTTTATTTTGACAAATTTAAAAAGCAACTGCACAATATTCACATTCTTTAATCATCATTTTGATGATAACGTAATGTGGATGAAACATTGGAGCAAAAGCAAGTGTATTTCTAGTTGTACTGAATGTTCCCAGTAGCCCTCCAACCCACCACAAAATTTGACATAGCTACAGTTTGTGGAATGACGAACTTAAGGTCAACACAGGCAGCCTTTCACAGTAACATTAGAGTCAAGTATTCCAGATTTGGACAATTGCAGTTAAAACAAAGCCTCACATTCACCCAATCACGCACATATTCATACACCAAGCGGGTCTATTGGGAGCAAATTAGGGTTCATTGTCTTGCTCAAGGACACGTCAACATGGTCACAAGGGTTGAGGATGGAATGCACAACTTCTATCACTGAGTCATGTCACCCTACATTTGACTATCGCCATCGTAGCAATGTAAGGAATTCCCATGCTTTCTCAGGAAGGAACCCGAGCCAGTAAATACAATTAGAAAAGCAGCGGCCCCAAAAATGTAACCTTGTTGAAGACAGTGGACACTTATTTCTGTCTGCCAGTTAGTTTAAACCAATCCAATGCTTCCACTAATGTCTTTAACTGAGCATACAAAGCTTTTTTTTCCAGTTTTTTTCAAATGAAATGGGTCTAACATTGGATTGGGGCCAGGGCTATTAAACAGGGGTTAAACGTGTATAAAGGTTTGGGAAACAAAATCAGATGACAGGCTGCTGTAAATAATAACTACAATTGATATCTTTATCGTTGGGAAAAAAAGCTCCTTAAGATGACGAGAGACAGAGTCATAAGGAGAATATGAAGAACTGATCTGGTTAAAAATATCTATGGAATGGACTTCTATTTACATTGCCTCACATTCACCCATTCACTCACAGCAGTGGTCGGCTGCTGCCACACCCACTGGGAGCAAACCAGGGTTCAATGTCTTGCTTAAGGACACTTCAACATGGTCACCAGGGTTGAGGATCAAACCACGTGACTGGATGAGTGATGGCTACATCCTTGAATATTTGCCAGTATATCACATGAGGACATTCACACCAATTGGGAAATTAGGATTTTCACTTTACCTAATTTGCATGTTTTAGTGAGGAATACCCAATTATCAGCACCAAGCGTCCACATTTGTGTGACTAAATTCTGACATGAGCAGAAGCCATTAGCCCCTCTCTCCATTTCTCTGATGGGTTTGCCTGCAAATGAACTTGGCTCATTTTACCTCTAAGGGCCACAAGTGTGTATAATATACGTGCGTGTGTGTATGTAGATGCGCTGCAAAAGAAGCCAGGCATATACCAAAGGCACCAAGCATAAGAGGGCCCTGGAAGATGGTTGACGTTTTCTGTTACTGCTCTTCCTGAAGTCCACCACGCTGGTCGCTCCTCTCAACTCACTTCACTAGTTTTGCACAATACACTTTTTAAATAGACACATAGGGCACATAACACCACATGCACTCACCAACACTTCTCTGGGAAGCAGGTGGATGGGAGTGTAAGATTACCGAATGAACAATACTGAGATCTCTCAAGAAAAAAAAGAAGAAAAAAAGTAGTGTGAACAGGAGAGGGCTCAGCACACAGACCTTGGGGTAATGGAGACAGTGTTGTGGATCCTGACAGCATGTGTACTGTAGCTCAGGAAGTCTAGGACCCAGTTCCCCAGTGATGGATTAAGTCGAAGAATGTACATCTTTTGCACCAAAGTCTGTCTGTGGATGATGGTGCGCTAATGTTGCTTTTACCTGGCTGCTCTTTACTTGCAAGATTAATGCATCGTCCTTTGTCATCACAGTATAAGTCCCATGTAATTTTGGGAAAAATACTGGACTTGTCCTTGGGACAGGGTTGGGAGGGCTACTTTTCAAATGTATTCCGTTACAGTTACAATTTACCTGCTTAAAAATTTAGTTAGTAATATAATCCAAGTACCATAATATTAAAGTACAGACGCTCCCCTACTTACGAACATTCGAGTTGCAAACAACGGTACATACGAACATTTCTGCGCGTACAGTATGTCGAAAAATGTTTGGAAAGAAATGCTGTAAGTTAGATTTTGTATTGCGCGTAGTGCTTCTTTCCGTCGCTAATACCGACGATTGGCGCTGTGAGAGCTCATTGGAGGCTGAGCAACGTGGCGAGGAGGAGGAGGAAAAAAACGCCGGTCCCCATGAAGCAGGAAATAACTTTTGAAGCCGATTCCAGCGACGACGAAGAATCTCTCATGATATAAAATCCACCTCTTCCTCCTCCTCCATCATCTCCTTAAGCATCGAGTACATCTTCCAAAAGTAAGTTAAACTTCATTTTATTTATCTTATTACGTACATGTACATACTGTGTGTGTGTGTCTCGCTCTCTCTCTCTAACATACGTAGTACAGTACAGTACTGTACGTATTCTCTCCATTTTAGTAAGTTTTTTTCAGTACAAACCAATGCAGGTTACTTGTACAAGCCTTAAACATACTTATATAAACCTTCAATATACTTATATAGGCTTTAAACATAAATTATAATACAAAATATAGCACTGAAGCAACTTACGAACAAATTCACCTTACGAACGAGTTACGTTCCGGACGATCGTTCGTAAGGTGGGGAGCGTCTGTAATGTAATTTGATTACTTTGGATTACTTTTGGATTACTTCAATACTAAGATCTTCAAGATAAAATGAAAATAAATATCACCACAATAGTGCGTCCCTGTTATTCGTCTCCTGGTTGGCCTGGGAATGTCCAAGGATTCCCCTGGAAGAGCTGGAGAAAATGGCTGGGAAGAGGGAAGTCTGGGCTTCACTGCTAAAGCTTCTGTCTCCGCGACCTGACCCCAGATAAGCGGAAAAATGGATGGATGGATGGATGGATGGATGGATGGATGGATGGATGGATGGAGATTATGATCAAAGCTGCAGATTTTTGCAGCGCTCCTTACTAACCCAGGATCTGTTATACCAGTTTTTTTTGCAGATGTCCTATCATAAAAAGCCGAAAATAAAAATAATCAAATAAAACATTAAAATTTTACAGACCTATGTTGTCACCCTACCATCCTGCCATGCTCATCAATGAGATGCGATGTGCTATTCCTGGCCATGTTACGCTAACCAATGAGACGTGCACTTTGTGATTTGTAACATTAACGTGTTTTGAAATGGCTTCAGCAGAATGAGAAGGAGAGTTAGAGGCTTTAATCCCTAACAAAAACAGCATATGGTCATTTGGAAGTTTGAGGCTGCAAATGTCAGCGATGCCAAGTAGTCCAATTTCTCTGTATTTGCATGTGTCTGTATTTTCAGCTGTTATAAGCCACTGCCAACTGTCAAATATATACGCCTGTATTATTGATGTAATTATTTTTGATGTGTGTGATATTGTGTGTTGATACATTAAGACGGCAACATTCACTGGGTCTATTTATCTATGATCCTTATGTGCACCTTTCCATCTATCCATCCATGTTGTTGGTGGCAGCAAGGGGCAAAAAGTGTGTGAGTTGTCGTAAAAGGGTGTGATGAATCTACCTAATTAATCAAACTTGTCAGAGTGAGAATGAACTATTGGCCTTTAATGACCAATAAATACAGGTTAGCAGGACAGAGGTTGACCACAGGTCTCTTGAGTGTTTGTGCAGTAGTGCGTGTTTTACTGGCCTCATTAATAGAATGACAGCAATACAATGCCAGAAACTGTGATAATCTAATCATATCTGCACCACGGTGAGAATGTATTTATAAGATTTAATATTTTTTATCTACCCTCTGCAAATAGATTGTTTCATTTGAGTAACACTATTATTTTCTGACTGGTTTCCCAGCTGGATCCTTCAACAGTTCATTCTCCTCATCTCATCTGTCCATGCCTGTCTCCGTGAGACAGCGCTCACCTTTTAGCCCGGGGAACGGCTCGAGCCTCAGTCCTACCTCCTACTGAGATGACAGGGTCAAAACCGATTCAACCCGGGAAGTGATTTTACGCCCTTCGCACATGTGAAGAGCTCGAAAAACACAGAGTTTGGAGGATAGGTGAAGATTTGTACTAGTTGGAGGTGTAACCGACATGATAACCAAAGAGCTGTTTCTGGATGGTATACATGAAATTATGAAAGTAGGAGAAGATGGGAAATCAATCCGAACCATTGAAAAAACGCAAATGTCCTATCAAAAAAAAAGAGCCAAAAATAAAAATGTTATCAAAAGTTGACTGCTAGATAATAAAAGCATCTAAAAGTTCCTCTATCCATCGATTTTCTTTTGCTTATCATCGGGTCGTGTTGTTGGGGGCAGCAACTCACTCAGAGAAACCCAGACTCTGCTTTTTCCAGCCTTTTCATCCAGTCTGAGGGCATTCCAAGATATCCAGAAAACTGAAAAACATTGTCTTTGTAGCGTGTCCTGGGTTGTCTCCAGGACCTCGTCTCAGTTCAGTTGGACATGCCTGTAATGCCTCAACACGTCCGGGAGGCATTTTAAACAGACGCCCGGGCCACTTCATCTGATCTGGCACCTTTCGATGCAGAGAGAACCCATCTTTGTTTTTCAATAGAAAATATGTCTTTTGTATATAAATGAAGATAAGATGAGAGAAAACGGCCATCAATTTAAAAGGAAACTTCAAGGAAAACGTTAGTCTTAACTCCGCTCCTCAATACCTCGCTTCGCTTTACCTGGTTTTGATTCTTTGGATTTACTTTTTGTGGTTGAGTCATCCTTGTTCTTTTTTGCAAGCCCTTTTTTTGTTTTATTCTGACAATTCCGCATTTTTGCCCTTTGCCATTTTGGTAAGCGTTTTCTGTTTACACGTTGTCATTGTTTGTACTTTTTGTTAATAAATTTGTGTAAACCATTAATCTGTGTCTGCATTTCTGGCATCCGCACAAATCACATTTGACAGAAATAACATTTGGGTTATAGTGCACAAAACTATGTAGAAACATATTTTGTATGATCATATCAGTAATTATATAAATAACAACAATGATATCAATTAACTCAGGTAGTGTCTCCCTCAACTAATAAAAACCCATAACGCAATCTTTAAAGAATCTAATCGATAAGCTGTATTGGAATCCATATAAATATCGCAAATATTCTTATAGGTGCATTATGCACAATATAATCAAACTATTTAAAAGAAATTGCCAATGCTAAGAAATATACGGTGCTTAATTCTATCATGGCCAAAATTGCTATAACTACTACTCAATTTCCTCCTCAAAATCATCAACTTCCACTTGATCTCTCTGAAAAACATACTTTTGTACACTTTCAATTAAGAGAGTATGGTGCTATATCTTCAGTTTATAATTCTACACATTTAAAGAAATGTTTAATGATTGATTTACATCAGGAAACTGCACAACTCCAGGCTTAAAATGCATCATTCACAATTGCACATACAAATGTTATATAACTGCAGCGTTTCTCACCTTAATTTGTTCAATGCTCCCGACAGACCTCGACTCCATGGCTTCTTAAGTGTGATTTGCCGAGACTGTATATTTCTTTCAACACTTTTTATGTATTTAGCACTCGTGAAACGCTTGCCGAAGGACGACTTATAGTTCACCACCGCAAAGTCTGAATATTGGCATGTACGGTCATTTCATTTGCCGTGATTTCATCCATCTATTTTCCAAACCGTTTATCCTCACGAGGGTCGTAGCTTTTAGATGGTAAAAGCTTCACATTTTCTCTGCTGTAAATGTCAACAGATTCACTAGCATAGATATCAATGTTTGCTAGCGTCTAAAACAGGATGTAACGTGTAGCTTTCTTCTTCGTGAGTTCAGCATTGATGTGAGGACTTTTGTCTACCGTCCACGGAGCCATTTCGATTGCGTATGATTGAGATTTCGCTGGATTTTCTTGAGTTACTTGACAACGACGCTATTTGTATATAATAATTAATTTGTTGTTACCAATTAGGTAGGAGTTGACAATTTCCCAAGGCACACCAGACAGTATCGCACGGCACACTAGTGTGCTGCAGCACAGTGGTTAAGAAACACTGCTATAGATAGTATTCGCTGACATCACGTGTTGACGTGATCTTGAGAGTCAACTCCAAATGGTGTGTCTAGTTTACAGCGTTCTCAGCCGTGCTCTCGTTGTGATTACACCAAACGTTGATAATGTCATCCTCAGCTTCCTCTAACGTTACTTGTGTAAAGAAGATGTACGCGGAAGGTTTAGAAGGTAAACATTGAAACTTGGATGACAAACATTTGCTGGTGTTGAAGACATTTAATGTTAAATGTCTTCAGTGTCCAGACTCAATGACGACATTCACGTATGCTCTTTAGGGGAAGTTTAGTGTGTTTTGTTTGTTACTTTGAATCAATTTTTTTGGGGTCTTAGTTTGGATTCAAATAATCTTGTTTGCCTTTCAGTTTTTCTTTGAAAATAAACTATTTTTTGTTTGACAACATCCTTGCACTCCTGCCTCGCCTCACTGATTTAATGCATGTGGGACCTCAACCCCACGTGTCACATAACACTGTCTATGCCAGCGATTTACAGTGACTGGCAGGACAATTTAATGCTTTCCCACTAGATGGCACAAAGTCCATAATTTGTCTGCATATCCCACTATTGCCATTCGTAAAAGGAAATTGGTCATGGCGCTACACACTGAGTAAATAAATTCATAACCAAACTGAGAGAAGATTTTTTTTGTATTTATTGTGGCAATTGGGCGGAAATAATCTGATCTCCCAAAGCATCACTTTTCACACTCTAAAAACAGTTGCTTAAAAAAATAATCCAATTTAGGTCAAAATGAGACTGACCATCTACTTTGGAGAGTTCCCAGTAATTAAATTCCTAGGAATTGCTTGTTTGCTTGCCTGATGTGATGATTCCAAACGACGTAGCATGGAAGAAGTGTATTTTGGTAATTCACAGTGTTCACTTCAACAGATAGATGACATCAACATTTTCTCGAGATTACATTTTAAAACAGTGCTGAGTGTTCCTTTCTTTTTTCCCTTCCACACCTCCTCCTGATTTCATGCCTCAGTTCTCTATTCGTCCATCCGTCGCTTTCTCTGTCCTGTAGTTTACTTCTGTCCCTCTGTTACCTTTGTTCAAGGCTATGGGTTAGGGTTAGGGTAAGGGTTAGGGTTAGCCTGACATAGCATGCAACATACATCGGCTTGTGAGTGTGTGCGTGTGTTTGTGGTCTTATTTTTGTTACATAATGGGGCCAACAATCGGGGATTTCACAGAGTTGTGGGGCCGACCCGTCCATGTGGGGCCATTTTGCTGGGCCCCACAAGTTTAGACCTCTTTTTGAGGGTCAAGAGTTGGTTTTAGAGTTTAGGTTTCAATTGGGTTATGGTTGAGGCTAGGGTAAGGAATAGGGGTAGGCAATCATTTTTAATGGTTGGGGTTAGGGGAAGGGGCTAAGAAATTAAAAAAATTATGTCAATGAGATGGCAACCTGTGTGTGAGAGAGAGAGAGAGATTGAGAGAGAGAGAGAGATTGAGAGAGAAATTACATTGTTGACATTGCGGTTGTATTCAGGTTTTTTTTTCTTTCCTGCATATCAAACTTGATCGCAGCTGCATTCGCTTAATTTCAGACTTGGGCTCTAAAACCTCACATAAAATGAAAACTTCTGTTAGCTGTCATTTTCAAATGCATACGACAACAGGCTGTGTAGTAAATGAAACAAATGGATACTGATCCAAAAACCATCAATGGAGAAGAGCCGCAAATGCCAATGCCGTTAGTGTATGAGCAGAGGTGGGCATCGGCCTGTCATGACGGATTCCCACCTTTCGGTGAGTGCTTCCGCATCTTTGGTGAATGCTAATGACGCGAAGGCTTGAATAAATACACAATTTTTTCATTTATTTATTTATTTATTTTATTTAAAAAATAATAATAATAAAAAATAAAAAAATTAATTGTTTTTTAAAAAAAAATTTTTTATACATATATATATATATATATATATATATATATATATATATATATATATTTATATATTTTTTTGGTATGTGGGTGAGTATGTGTATGTGCGTGTGTGTGTGCGTGCGTGCGTGCGTGCGAGCGTGTGTGTATTCATCAGTTCACCTAAAGCCTATTAAAAAAATTCCCATACTAATAATATAAGATAATAATAAATTGCCAAATGCAGAAACATCAATGTAAGTTATCACGATGTGGTGGCTCTCGCTAACAGACAGAATTAAGTAACCAGAATTAGGTTAAAAAATTCTATATACGTAGACCATGTTTCTATAAATTTTGATATTTGTTTTTTATTTGAGGCAGATCTTTTTTCCATTAAAATGTGATTTATGAGGAGGTTAGACCATTGGTCGATATTCAGAGTTGTTTATTTTTCCAGCTAACAAGAATTGTTTTTTTTGCGACAGTAAGGGCTACAAGTGTAGATTGAAATTGTTTATGTGGTAAGTCAATTGTTGTTAGGTCACCTAGCAAACACAAGTTTGGAGATAAAGGTATCCTACAGTCCAAAATAGCGGAAAGTTTTTCTAAGACTTTAGTCCTGAAATACATAACCGGATACATAACCATAAAGCATGAACATAAGTGTCTGTAGTGTTTTGTAAACATTGGAGACAAATGTCGGAGTCTGAGAGTCCCATTTTCTTCATCATATATTGAGTAATGTATGTTCTATGAATAATTTTATATTGGATAAGTTGTAAATTTGTGTGTTTTGTCATTTTAAATACGTTTTCACAAACTTGAATCCAAAAGTCAGATTCCGGTGCTATAGACAAGTCTGTCTCCCATTTCGAGATGGGTAAAGACATTTTATCAGTAGATGAAAGTAACTTATATATTTGAAAGTTTTTGTTGTTGTTGTCGGAGAAAGCTTGTTAATATCTTTAGCTAAAACAGGCGGTTGGAGCGTACCCCGAAGTGTTGGAATTTTTTTCTTTATCATTTTTTAACTTGTAGATAATGTAAAAAATTTCCGTTTTTTATTTTGTATTTTTGGAGCAAGGATGTATATGATATAAACATATTATCTGAGAAGAAATGGTGGAGATGTGTAATTCCTTTCTGCTCCCACACACCTAAATAAAACGGTTGGTTGTTAAGTTGAAAGTCGGGGTTATGCCATAGGGGAGAAAGCCCACAGGGCTCCACTTGGGCTTTTGTAATTTCTAGTGCCTTCCACCAGGCAGTCAGGGTGGCGGAAATTTTTGGGTTTTTAAAACAATTGTGTCGCTTAATCGATGTTGTAATAAAGAGTAAATCTAGAAGTCTGAGGTTATTACAATCCTTCTGTTCTAGTTCCAGCCAACAGTTAGTGTCTTCTGTTGGGTTGTGCCCATAGAACGATATATTGTAGCTGGTTAGCTATATAGTAGTACATAAAATTTGGTGCCTCTCGACCACCTTTGGATTTACTTTTCTGAAGAGTAGATAGACTAATCTTTGCTTTTTTTTTTATTCCAGTAAAATTTTGTAACGGCTGAGTCCAACAACTGGAACCATTTAGCCGTAGGTTTAAATGGAATCATTGAGAAAAAATAGTTTATTTTGGGTAAAACTTTCATTTTAATGGTGGCTATTCGTCCTATTAGAGAAATAGGAAGATTATTCCAGCGCTCCAAGTCACTATAAATGTTATCCAGAAGTGGAGAAAAGTTTAAATGAATTAAATCAGTTAATTTAGGTGAGATTTTTATGCCTAAGTATTTTAAATTACCTATAGGAAATGAGTAGTGTGGGTCCTGGCTTGCAGGGTTCCATGAACTTTCTGTAATAGGTAGAAGTGTTGATTTTGTCCAGTTAATAGAATAATCTGATAACTGTGAGAATTTAGTTATTAAGTTAAATACTTCCCCTAACGAAGTAGCTTTTCTAAATAAAGTAAGATATCATCGGCATATAGATTAATTTTATGTTCTGTTACCCCAGAGTAAATTCCTTGAATCCTTCTTTCCTGGCGTATGGCTAATGCAAGTGTCTCAATAAATATTGCAAATAATAAAGGGGATAGTGGGCATCCCTGTCTTGTGCCTCTCTGTAAAGTAAAGCTCTGAGATATAATCCCATTAGTAGTAACTGTAGCTTTAGGAGAATCATATAATACTGACACCTTACATTAGTAGATTGTAATCGCCTTATACATGTTGTATTATTAGAACGGTCAATTAATGGATTTAAGACTGTGTTAAAGTCTCCTCCAATAATAATAGTAGAGTTCGCTGCTAAATCAAACAGCTGAGAGAAAAATTCATGGAAAAAGGCTGGATCATCATTATTAGGGGCATATAAATTACCAAGTGTATATATTTTATTAAATATAGTCACCTGAATAATAATGTATCGGCCCTCTGGGTCTGTTATTGTATTATTTAGAGTAAAGAGTAAATTCTTATGTATGAGTATACAGACTCCTCTTTGTCTACTGTTATAAGGGGCAGAGTACGCTTGGCTAAAATTCTTATCAATAAGTAATTTTTCTTCAGATTTTTGGAGGTGGATTTCTTGTAGGAGGCAAATATGTGCTTTTAATTTTAAGAGACGGTCTAAAGTTTTTATTCTTTTTGCTTGTGAGCGAGCGCCACAAACATTCCAGGAAACCAGAACTAATTTATGCATACAAACAATATGGACTCAGTCCTGTGTATATATCTGCATAGGCCATTTGTCAATATTGGCATGTTATAGGATAGAATCAAAGTGGTTAGGTGGTTTATGTTATTTGTGTAAAATATGAGGTGACGTGTAAGTAAATATAACAGTGAAAAAACGGGTAGGGAGGTGAAAGTGAAGGAAGTTAGCGGGGGATTAAACATAAAAATACACCAGTAACTGGTAACCTAAGCGAGATTTTTTGTTTAAATATACTTTAGATATAGTTATGTATTTAATAATATATTTATAGTATAGCCTAAACATAATGAGTATTCATATTTTAGGTTTTATAACCACATATACAGTATATGTATACATCTAATAATCAAACAAAGTTTAGTTCCACCAATGCCATTTAGAACAGCCAGGGAGTGGAGTTGGGGTTCCGGAATAGTTGGCCATCGATGTATAGCTTATCGACGACCATCGCAGTCCGTTTACCCTCCTGCCTATTTTGTTTCATTATAGGAAACAGTACCTTTCGCCGCTCATTAATCTCTCTCGGGAATTGGTCATTCATTCCAAATGAGGTCCTTTTAAGCTCCCGTCCTTTACTTTTAACAAATTCTTTCTGTTTAAAATGCTCAAACTTGGCAATAATAGGACGGGGTCTGTTGCCCCTACGGACTCCAAGCCGATGTACCCGGTGAAAAGAGATGTTATTTACCGACTCCTGAGGCATTTTTAACGACGTCGTCATAATTTTTTTTATCTCAACCTCTGGATTGTCAGAGGTATTTTTGGATATTCCTGAGAATATTAAATTCTCCCGCATGCTACGGGATTGAACATCCAGAACAGCTTCTTTTAGTGTTTTATTCTCCTTTTTAACGGTTTCCATCTCGGCTGAAGCAGCCGCGAGTGAAGAGCGTAAATCGGCATTATCGCGTTGGAGGTCACTTACCTGTTGGCTGACGAATTCCATGCTTACCCTTAATTCTTTGACGTCCTCGCTGATTAGGGAGAGGACCTCTAATTTTTTATTTATGGACTCCAGCATACTGACCGAAACCTCCGTAGTGGCTAGGTTGTCCGTGTCCGTCGCTGAATCATTTTTCCTCTTTTTCGAAGGTTTTCTCGACGGAAGGATTCTCCATCGCGCAGCTGTAAAAATATCCGTCGATGAAGCATTCGAGGTCCTCCACGTTGGGTGGTATTCCAAATCTGTCGGATGAAAAAGAGAAGAAAAAAAAGAAAGACTGTTTATATGATGGTTAAATTCGGATTAGTTTAGTATAATAGAGCTAGTTCTATCTTAGCAGCAGGGCGCCGCCATGTTGGGGTTTCCCGGTCTCGCTGTAGGTCTCGCGATAGTCACAGCATCTCGCGCAAGCGTCCAAGCTTCAGAATCAGAGTTAAAATAAATACACAAATTGAGCACCAAGAGAAGCAGGTTTATGTCCGTTGATCCAGGTCAGTACAGCAACAAGAGTAATGCTTTCTAACACAAAACAGGATGTCTCTATTGTCTCTACCGGAAGCAGAAGTCAGTTCATCAGGAGTAAAACTAAACAGCAACCCCAAACAGATAACTAAATATCTAACAGTCAAGGCAGTGGGTTGCAGATGTTGTGCACGAAGAGTCGATGGAACAAGGACATTTCTTGGTACCCCAAACTTTTGAACGGTAGTGACATAACCCACCTCATTTTCATGTCTTTTTCCACATGGATACATGCTAACCAAGCTAACATTGTCACTTTCCTTCCACATCCTTTGTGTTGAAAGGAATTCTAGCTGTCGCGCTGACATCAACAACAGGATTATACAAGTAAGAGTTTTAGATTTTTCATTGTACTGTAGTTAGTTTTCATATAATTTTGACTTTTGTTATTTAAATTCAGTTAGTTTAACTAGTTTTTAGAGCAAGTTTTTTGATAGTAGTAGTTTTTAATTAATTGTTCATAAAAAATGCTTAATTTTAGTTGAGTTTATATAGGTCTTATTATTATTATTATTATTATTATTATTGGGACGGCATTGTGGATGACTGGTTAGCACGTCCGTCTCCCAGTGCAGAGGACGTGAGATTGAGTCCGGGCTTCGGCCTTCCTGGGTGGAGTTTGCGTGTTCTCCTTGTGTTTGCGTGGGTTTTCTCCGGGTACTCCGGTTTCCTCCCACATTCCAAAGAAATGCATGTCAGGTTAATTTAACTCTCCAAGTTATCTATAGGTGTGATTGTGAGTGTGGATGGTTCTTCGTCTCTGTGAGCCCTGCGATTAGCTGGCAACCAGTTCAGGGTGTACCCCGCCTACTGACCGAAGCCAGCTGGGATAGGCTCCAGCACGCCCTGCGACCCTTGTGAGGACTAGCGGTTAAGAAAATGGATGGATGGATTGATTATTATTTTATTTTATTTTATTTTATTTTATTTTATTTTATTTTATTTTATTTTATTTTATTTTATTTTATTATTATCATTATCATTATTATTATTATTATAAATATTGTTTGATGTCACTAAGTATTGCATGATAAAGTAAACTACATTCTCAAAGGTTTGTTTGACCTTCCTTCTTCTGTACGAGTGTCCAGGAAAAAACACATTTAAAATGAACCCTAAAAGCTTTTTGATACTAATTGACAAAGACGAAATTGAAGGACATTTTGGTAATGAACATTTTTGCTAAAATTTTAGTTGGGATTAGTTACTTTTACAAACTTTTTAATTTTTTTAAAAAGCATTTTCGTTTTTATTTTTATTTCATTAAA